>NW_008346683.1:3481240-3501001 GCF_000622305.1 Nannospalax galili
GTATGTTTATATGCATACACACACACGAACATGTACATATTCATGTATTTGCATATATGGGCATCATACCTGACTTTTTCCTGGACCTTGAAGCTAGCTCCTCTCTTTAAACCTCTCATTTAGTAGACCCTGAATCCAATCAGCAGATCCTTCCCTCCCATCAGCATGCCCCTCTACAAACACATCAGTGTGATACTCAAGGTAGCTGAGAAAGCATTCAACGTGGTTTCTCAGGCCCCACGAGCTCACCCCTGCACCCTACATCTTCCTACCCACAGCCTCTGTCCCTCGCCCACCGAGGCCAGCTGGTAACCAAGACTGAAGGAAAGCCTGTTTGTCTGTGTTGGATTCTTTTTGGGCTTTGTGGGATGTCACTTGCTACTTCAAGTCTAAGGTGCCATCCCAGGACAGGTGGGGGGCCACCGGGAGCCTAACTATTTATACCACAAAGTCAGGACTGGAGGTGACCTTCCCAAAGAAGTTTCCTTTCTGCCTTCCTGCTCTGCTCATAAAAACCCTCTGCCTGCAGTGGGCAGTTTTAGTATGCTGTGCGCACAGGGAGCATCCCTTTCAGAGTGAAGGCAAGCTGCCCTCTCCTCTCTCTGCTCCGTCACAAAGGCAATTGCCTCAGACATTGGTCCCTAAGTGAGAGCAAAGGAAATGGATGTGGATGTTTCTTGTGAAGGGAGCCATGTTAACAACCCATTCAGCCAATGAAAGCAGCTTTCTTTTATACGTGCAAAGGGAATCTGCAGCCTACATGCCCCTGACTAATCTGAACTCAGCCATTCTCTTTGTTATCAAAATTGTTATATAGGTGTTGGAGAGATGGCTCAGCAGTTAAGAACACTGGTGGTTCTTGCAGAAGACCCGGTTCGAATCCCAGCACCCACATGGCAGCTAACAACTGTCCGTAACTCCAGTCCCAGGGGATCCGACAGCCTCTTCTGACCTCTTTGGGCATTGCATGATACGGGTGCACTTACCTACATGCAAGCAATACACACATACACATAAAGTAAAAATAATAAAATATATTTTTAAAAAGTTTAAAAAAATAATATTTCAGCTTACACACACACACACACACACACACACACACCCTATTTTAAAGAAAAGTTCCCTGAACCTGTGATTCCTGGATGTTCTTTCTCCAAGAAGAGATCTAGTGATGGCTAAGGTAGGGCCAGTTCCTGTATAATAATGGAGTTTAAAGGTCTAGCATGAAAGTGTCTTACATGACACCTTTCTCCTCACTTCCCCCACACCGAGCTGCTCAATCAGAAGTTGTTCAACAAAGAGAGAGCAGCATGGAAAAGTTCCCTGAACCTGTGATTCCTGGATGTTCTTTCTCCAAGAAGAGATCTAGTGATGGCTAAGGTAGGGCCAGTTCCTGTATAATAATGGAGTTTAAAGGTCTAGCATGAAAGTGTCTTACATGACACCTTTCTCCTCACTTCCCCCACACCGAGCTGCTCAATCAGAAGTTGTTCAACAAAGAGAGAGCAGCATGTCCCAAAGTTAATGAAGAAGCTGCTGGCTCCAGTGGAGCATCTGGGATGCGTGCAGCATCCTATTGGAAAGTGAGTCAAAGGTATCTTGCTGTCCTTTGTGCTGGCTTCTTAAGACATCACTCCATTACCTTCACACTGGTAGGTGTCAAAAGTGAGCTGCCTAAGATGCCAGGGACACTAGGGCCATTCCTTTATGACTGCAGCCCCAGTCTTTTCACACTGAATCCAGAGTTCCCTCCCAGCAAAAAAACCCCCGTGGCCTCTCATTAGCCCTCTGAGAGCCTGCCAAGTTTTCCCTGGCCCCAGCCTGTCACCTAGCTGCCTGTCCAGAGCCCAGCCCCCTGTGGCCCCTCATGTTTCTTTGAGATGCTCCCCGCTTCCCTTTACCAGTTGTCCCTGCTGGCGGGTGCTCACTCTTTCCCAGACTGCCCTCCTCCAAGCTTAGCCAGTTCTGGGCCAATCTACAAGCTACTTCCAGACTGGGACTGGGAGGGCCCACGGAAGCCTGGTTTCCCTGACTCTCTTTTGGCAGCCCCTCGGGTGCAGATCTGGCCTTCTATTTAGGACAGAAGCCCAGGAAGCCAGCCCACCCCACAGAAACACCCCCTTTGGTAATCTCCTGCAGCACAGGTCCTCCCATAGCTGTGCTGGGAGACAGAGTCACATTAGCTCCAGGTCCACAGAGCAATCCAGCTCTCAGGAAACACAGGGCATAATATGTGAGAGCTCCCCCCCAGGAGCTGCAAGGAGCACCCCAAAAAGGAGCAGACTGTGCTGGCTTCCTCCCACCATGGAACTCTCGACCCACCCTCACGGAATCTGTGGAGGCCCAGCTTTCCCACCATTGTTCTTTTATCTGATTATAAAAGTGATATGTCACTGTTGTAAAATTTTATCTTCCGGAAAATACTGGCAAAAATGAAAATCACCCGAAACTGCACATCCCAGAGATAAATGATATTGATACTTTGGAAGACAGACATTCCAACTTTCCTCTAAGTTTCTATATACATATTCATTTCCTTTTCATTATTATAACCCAGCTTCTTGAAAAAAGTACTCAAAAGTACATCCTAGACTATTCCCACATTGATACACAGAAAAGCTACTTTAGGCTATTTTATGTCTTGTCTGGAAGCCCATTATGTTAATAATCCCTAATTTAAGAAATCTCTCTGCAAGAAACATTTAGTTATTTCTAGTTATTTCTTTGGACTAAATTTCTAGAAGTGTAATTTTTCGTTAAAGGGCATGCACATTTGGGGAGCCCTAGATCTGCAGGGTCAGCCTGCCTTCCCAGTGGGGACACCATGTGCCTCTCTCATCAACAGGCTGTGCAGGTGAGCCTCAGCTCCTGAGGATGGAAAACACCAAACACCAAGATTCCCCTCACTGCTCTGCCAAGTTCAGGAGCATCATCTGGAAATCCCCTAAGCCATCAGCACATGGAATGAGCCAGCTGTTGGCAAGTGTGAAAAGGGTGGGCAGGTAGGAGGGATTCTAGCATCCTGTAGGTGCAGAAGGAGGCAAAGAGGAGCATCGAGTGCCAGGGGCCACCTGAGGTTCTCTGTGAGTGCCTCTCTACCAAATGGGCCATATGGGGCTAGAGGAGATATACTGAGAAGTGGTAAATACCTGGACCAGGAATCCAACCACTAGAAGCTGCTTCCTTCCTCTCTGACCACCGAGTGACCCCAGAACCGCGTTTCCCCTCTCTGGGCCTGTGTTTTTCCTTTGGTCTTTCTTGAGAACTTCTCGCTCCTGTGGGTTCAGAGCCAGCCCTACTCCCAGAGCCCTGGGTTCCATCCTGTGCCTACTATTTACATTTTCTTTTAAAATCTGCCCTCTAGAAATCAGTTCTTAAAATCTGCCTGCACAAGGGCCAACCTTTTGTGACTTTGATTGGAACCAGCAGGTCACTGAGGAAGCCTTAGTGGCTAGAAGAAGGGATGCTTCTCAGATGCAGCTCAGCATTTATTGAGGACCTGGTCACTGTGGCCCACCCTTGTTAGAAAGGGGATCTTTCCCATTTTGCAGCTGGGAGAACTGAGGCTCAGAATTCACAACATCTTACTATTCCACTGGTAGAAGGTGGAGTTGGGGTTCAATTTCAAGTCTACTTCCCACTAGGTGCATCTTTCTGCATCCTCCACTGTCTCTCCAAACCAGCCCTTCAGAAACATCTAGAAGACAGCCCTGGCAGGACTCTTCTTTATTATAATTATCAATGCATAGCAATCACGCATATGAATGCACTTCACTGTGACATCTCTATGCGTGTGTACATCTGTGCTGGGAGGATCCTGATCTAGAGCAGAGAAGAACTGAAAGAACGTGGAGCACCTGGACTCCTCATGCATAGTTGGCTCAGGAACCTTGAAGCCAATTAACGTCTCACTCCTCAGCCTTTGTCGCCTATGAGTCAGCATGAACAACATGAAATCAGCATGGATAACATTTGTGAGCAGGATCTGCCAAAATCTGCTCTGCCTCACTGTCATTCACACAGCAGTCCTGCTCCAATATAACTGGCATCTGTGGACTCAGTCTTCACTCAGGTGAGCAAGCTCCTGTGGTCTTACATCCCAGAACCAAGGCTGTGCCAAGCCCTGGATCTCTCCTAAGTAACTCCTGGAGGTAACTAGGCTCTAGTGATATTTTCTGGGTCCTTGCCCCTGGGGAAGGAAGCATGATACAGAAGCAAGAATTTCCAACTAAGCACAAGTTGAGAAAACTCTCAGGCTGACCTTGAAGACTTGCCCCCATCCTATGAGCAAATGAGATTAAATAGAAAGAGTACCGGTGAGCATTGGTTTGGATGTGCCAGGCTTCCAGATGGTACCAGAGCAGCAGCAGAATAGGTGCCTGGGAGACACAGGACACAGACATGAGTGCACGCGCATGCATGCATGCACACACACACACACACACACACACACACACACACACACACACACACACACACACACACACACACACACACACTCAGAAGAGACAGGAGGACGTGCTGGGGAGATGGCCTGTGGTCATGCCCAGAGAGAGTAACAGTGGCCTTGGGCATAGGAGCCAAGTGCAGCCTGTACCAGACCACATCAAAAGATGCCTTCAAGGCCTTGATTCTTTGGGACTCCAGAAAAAAAAAAAAAAGCTGAATGTTTTCTTGAAAAGCATGTGGGAAGAGGAATACCACAGAAAATAATCATAGCTGCGAGTATTCCCTTGGGCCAGAAGCAGAAGCGGAAGTCAGGCAGAGTATTCCACAAGGAAGTCAATGCATTAGCTCCCACAGAACCTCCTTTTGTGTGTCCTGAACTTTTGAAACCAAGAAATGTGACAGAAAAGGAATGCCTTGATCGTAACTGCTTAGTTCTTCCCCAAGCTGGAGCTGTAGGGGACAGAGGAAGAAGGAAGACCCACACCAAGCAGGGAAGGACAGGACAGGCTGATCCCCTTGAAGGTAGGGCCGTAACAACCTCTTCATAGAAACTTTAGCACTTTACCCATGCCTGGAACATTAATAAACCTTGATTTATGTATTAACAGGGTCTTGGACACATGTACTCAGCTGGGTAGGAGGCAGCCAGATGAGAGGTGGCCCTCAAAGGTCTCATCTAGTAGTTCTGAAGACCGATGTAGCCGGTGGGTAAGGAAGAAGACAGACAGTAAGACACAGCCTCTGTACATGTGGCCTCCTACATGAGGCCAGAATGGGGGCAGAAGCCCTCAGCTACTGCCAATCTGGCACCCTGTCTTCTGTGTGTCCCAAGATGCCTCCTCTTTAAGCCTCTTTCCAGATCTTTGGCTCAGAGACCTGCAGCAAGCAGGGAGGCAGCTCCATGCAGGTGTAACCCAGCACCAGTCCCGTGAGGCCAGACCTACTCATGCCAGCACAGGTCATTTCCGCTTTCACGCCCTCAATCCCTGGTGGAAAAAAATGAGAAAGCAAAATACCCTGAGTTACCTGAAACCCCATGACCCCCTGACTAAGTGGCAATATCCAGCTCTGCCCTGTCTCCGTCCCCTTGCTTCCCCCTGGGTCACCTACCCTCAGCCCCAGGGCCAGCCTGGGGGATATTTATAACCCTGTCAGAGGAGGAGGAGGCAGGAAATAGGAAATTAGGAAGGATGAGATGGGGAGGAGAAATGTGGTGCCCAGTAACCCACTGGGTTGGAACCTGCTGCCTTCCTGACCCACGGGGTCTGAGCCCCATGACAGGGAAATCTTGGGAGCCACAGATCACTTGTCTGCCACTCTCCAGTTCTAGGCTGCCAATATCATCATCATTATTATCACCATCACCATCACTATCATCCTGGGTCTGTGTGCTCAGAGTGGCTCAGTGGCATTGGCTCCTTCTATATAATTAATGGTGTGGTACCTAGGGGCCAGGCAGGATCTCAAGCCCAGGTAGAGGACAGGCACCCAGCCCCATCAGAGCACAGGCTGGGCAAACTCCCAGCCTCTCCCAGCTGCCCTGCTTTCCCCACACCCCTTCCTTCCTCACCTGTTTAAATATCATTAAAGCCAGAGTCTCAATGGGCAAAGCTTAGTCACTCAAGACTTCATATTAACTGCATTAAGGGGCCTGTGAGAGGCGGCAACTCACCCAGAAAAACAACAGAGGGGGCAGAGCCAGTTTGAGGAACTGGCTCCTTTTCCACACCAGCATGCTACCCCCAGTACATGGCCTGCTAAAATTTAGAGTGTACAAACATGAATGTACTTGGGGTCCCTCACAGGCTGAAATGTCCAACTTTGCTGTGCTCAGGGCCACGTTCACAGTGCCAGAATCCCAGCTGATCACCCTCAAGTCCCCAAACCACTGTTCCACCAAAACACCCTAGCAACTGCTGAATGTGCAGAGCCGTTGACTGTGACATAATTTTAAATCAAGTTAGGTTCATTTGGTTTGGGCTGTTTAATCTTCATACAACCATAGTCTGAGAGATTCTCTAAGAAAACGCTTTCATGATTATAAATGGTCTTTGGGAGAATGACTCCCAATTTGTTTTATACATATATACAATCAGATTCCCAAATGCATGCCTATCTGTACAATGATCATGACCAGAGAGTAACAGACTAGGGAGACATAACATCCATATGTCCCTCTGATGATCATGCCCTTCTCTCCACTGGACTTGTGTCCTGGACCTTCAGTATCTCTGCTCCTACCAATTGCATCATCCTCCTATCAAGCCTGCAACGGTACAAGCAGTTTACTAAGTGCTCTAGCTTGGATCTAGAGTATCCCATGTTCCTCACCCTTCAGAAGTTGGTGGAACCTTTAAGAGGTGGGGCCTGAAGGGAGGTCTTAGGTTCTTGGGGTCCAGCCCTTGAAGGGAACTTGGGATGCTAGTTCTTTGCTCTGTCATTTTTGTTTCTCCACCACTGGGAAGTGAATTAGGCCTCCTCTGCCCCACACACTTCTGCCTTGATGTACTTACTGTGCCACGAACTGGCTCAAACCAACAAGGCAGGCCAACTGGAGACTGAGAGCCCTGAAACTGTGGGCCAAATTAAATCATTTTCCTTATTAAATGGGTTAGTTCACACATACTGTCACAGTGATGGAAAGTTATCTGACATGCTAATTTTAAAATATGACATGTGTCCCAAACTGAGCCAAGCAAGATAAAGCAAGGCCGAGAGACAGTGCTCACCTGCCCCCTCCCTCTTCTAAATGGCTGGTTTGCAAAGCTGCAGCCATTTCTGTGTGGCATCCCCAGGTGAGCAGCTTCCAGGTGAGATGCAAATGGCTTTTTTTTACTCTCTCCATCCATACTCAGCAACCTCAAGGCAGGCAAGTGGGCTGCCTGGTGAAATTGGTGCCTTGGTCATTCCTGCTTAGGAATTGCTGGCTTAAGACCAGCCAGTTAGCACTCAGCAGGCCCTTTACTGTGCTAATGACCACAAGTACCTCCCAGGAGGGAGCTACAAACAGCTTTCCCAAAGAACATTTCTTAAGACTGGGGTTGGGAAACACCTTGGGAAACACTGATTTTAACCTTCCCACAGCTCAGGGAACTCATGCCTGCTCCTGTCCTCACCAATTACCTGATGACCTACAATAAGTGTTGCTGGATTTCTGCCAGAAAGGCCACCTCCACTCTTCTGAGATGGAGGCTGATCCAGATCTGATGAGACACTAGGAAGCTACAGGGATCTGGAATCTGCAGAGTGCTCTTGGGAATACCAAAAGCAGGATAGGTTCTTGCTATATAGCCTAGGCTGGCCTGGAACTCACTGTGTAGTCCAGGCTGGCCTGGAAGTCATGAGCCTCTTGCGTCTTTCTTCTGAGGGCTGGGATTACAGGTGCTAGTCTGGACATCCCAGTCTTCATGACTGGGTAAAAGGAAGTAATTCTCCTAGCCTTAATGTATAGCCAAAAGCACACTAGAAACGGAAAAAAAAAACAAAAACAAAAACAAAACAAAAAAAAACCAAACTGAACACGGTATTCCTGATGTGGAATACCATGAGCTGTTAGTGAAAAACAAAATAGCTGCGCTAACGACAACCAAAGTTGGCAAATAAAATTAGTGGAGAGATCTCCATCCTGCATGGAACTCAGGAAACCCTGGGGAAAGCGAGAGAGTGAGAGAGCGAGAGCAAGAGCGAGAGAGCGAGAGCGAGAAAGCGAGAGAGAACAAACTGAGTCTTATTGGCAATATACCTCTCCAGTTTTATCCAGTTTATCCCAGTTGTTCACCTGCATTTATTGAGCAGATACTAAGTGTGCTGGCCAGTGGTCAGGAATACCCATCAATTTCCAGGCAGTAGAGCTATTCTTAGTTTTCTGTGTCTATTTAAAGAGTGTTAATCTGTTCCACCTCCCCCTTCTGCAATTAGACACATACCACTTTCCAACCTCATATGCTGACCTCGCCCAACTGGGCAGGCAGAATGGACAAGCATTCTTCCTACCCTGCTGAGTTTGGCCAAGCATTTGGTCTTCCTGAGTTGAGGTGGCCTGGGAATCAGCCAAGCCCAAGGAGAGATGCCTGCTTCTCCTGGATCATTTAAGCAGTCTTGGAGGCTATAGCCTCCCTATTCTGCTGGTTCCTGGAGCACAGAGGGGCAGAAAATGTGTGCACCAAGAACAATATGAGATAGGTGATGGAGCAAACCTCCCAGTTCAAACAGGAGCACACAGCACTGTGACCTGAACAGATAAGTGACAGCATCAGATCCCAGCTTCACCCTGCACAAGCTGCACATTGGGACAGTTACCAAGCATCTTCCAGCCTCAGTACTCCCACCTATAAAACGGGATGATGACAATACTAAGTCCTAACAAGTAGGTTTACATACTACTAATAATAGAATCTACATCTATATGTGAAGTTATAGAACAGCTGTGGGTTTACTATTTAATTCCTCTGGGTCTCAATTTCCTCATCTGAAGTATAGAAATAAAAGTGCCCACTTCTCCAGGTGCTAATGAGTTAAAAGAGATAAAGCATAAATAGATCTTGACATATACAATTAATTGATATGTTAATACTGTCAAATATTACTTTTATTCCAGCTCTATCTCTAAAGCCAAATAGTTCCATCTCTCTTGACCTCAGTTTCCCCATTAGTCAAGTCAGTTCATTTGAACTGGGTCAGATGGCTTCTACAAGGTCGTACACAGCACGGGGCTTCCTGCCCTGGAACCTTCATGGTCTGATGTGTTTGGAAGCCAAGTCAAGTCAGTAGCCTCTGAGCTTTGGTTGGCCCAAATGCAGCTGTAGTTTCCCCACATCCCTGTGTGCAGCCTTCAAAAAGAGAAGCAGGGAGAAAAGGCGGCCTTGCATTCACAAACAGTATCTTGACTTGTGCTGTCCCATTAACATGGCAGCCACGAGCCATGAGTGGTGGGCCAGCAGCTGTAATGCAACCACTCCCAGCAGATGTGCTCAACATAAATATACACCAGCAAAACTTTCACTAAAAACTGGAAAATCTCAGAAAGAAATTTTAAATTGATTACATGGTAAACTGATCATATTTTGGATGCATGAGGGTAGGTATAGTATTAAAGTTAATTTCACTTGTTTGTTCTCTTTTAAAATGTGGTTGCTACAGGAGCATTTACAGCTGTATGGGTGGCTCTTCATGATCGTTCCCCTGGACTGTGTGTTCTAGGCTTTCTCTCTGCTTTGGAGCTGCTGCTATGAACCTTCTCAGAGGGAAAGCAGATGGAATGTGAACTATTTGGGGTTAAATTTTAAAACAAAATAAAACCCAGGTGTTAAAGAGCCAGGTGGGCACTAAGTTTTAGGGGCCTCCAGAAATGTCCCAGGGCTTAAAGGAACCTGAATAAATAAAACTTATCAAAGCGCCCAAAGCACTCATGGTGCTGGTAACCACCTCCCCACTCCTGAGCTCCAAAGGCCCCTCTGGGTTTCAGTCAGTCTTTGTACTTTAAAAAAAAAAAAAGGATGCATAACAGCTTTTGTGTGTTTTCTGCATGTGCACATGTGCATGGGAGCACATGCACATGTGTGCATGTGTGTGTGGAGGCCAGAAGTTGAGGCTGGGTGTCTTCCTCAATCATCATCCACCTTGCTTTCTGAGAAGCAAGAGTGAGAAGGGTCAGCTTGCCTGAGCCACACAGCAATGAAGTCAAGGTTTGCGGCCACATCTAACACCAGAACCTGTGCTCTTCACCAGTTCAGAACTGGGAAGATGGTAGTACCAAGTACGTAAGCACAGTCTGAAGACAGCGTTCTGCTTCGGACAGCCACTGGCCACATGCAGTCAGAGATCCTACAGCCCAAAGGGGCCTCAAGAGGTCACCTGAACTCAAGGTTATGAAACCTGTAACCCATACAGCTGAATCTAACCCAGGGACATGTCTGTTCCTAATACGTGTGTGTGTGTGTGTGTGTGTGTGTGTGTGTGTGTGTGTGTTTTGCGTTGTGCTGACACTTAAAGAAAAATAAGATTTCACACTAACATTTTGGGTTTCTAGCTTACTCTAGTGGCAACATCGTCCCCTTCCCTGGGTAAGGCAGGTATTGTTCTGATGAGCACTGAATCTCAACCCCACCCCCTTGTCCACCCCCTTCTGGAGTGTATTAATGGGGTGACAGGCCCTGAAGTAACCTTGATTCTGAATTCTAGCCTTCAGCTAAGTCTTCGAGGTTGCTAACTGCTTGTTGAATCAGCTCAGTTCCAACAGGAAGTGTGGTGGTCACATACATCACTGGATCAAGCAGCTCAGCTCATTACAGCTGCTGTTCAGGCAGAATCCTCACCATTTTTACGACCACAGATTCCTGCTCTGATCTTAAACAGTCCATGTTTCTAACGAAATTACCTTCTAAAGGGTGACATTGGCAGGAAACACTGACATACCACTGGCAGTCAGTAAAATGTGTGTAAAAAAGTGGACACACACAGTCAGTCCCTCAGTATTCCAGACACAAGGTCAAAACCTAGGAGGATGATATCAAGGTAATTCCAGATCCCCTGATGAACTCACAGTAGACTCTGGGTCTCCAGATTGCAAACCAGTGTTCTCCCTACATCAGTACACTTGTGGCAGTGCATGTCCAGACCCTGCTTGGCAGGGACAGGAGGTACCGACTTGTCACCCAAATTTGCTATCACCGGTCTCCAGGGCCCTCCCTTTGGCTACCCTGGCATCTCCTAACTTTACTTAGCAGAAGCAAATGTATTGGAGTAGTCAAAAGAGGGAAGGGCAGGCACAGAACCTTGGAGAATAGAGGATGTGGCCTCTCAGAAGGCCTGGGTTCCGATCCCAGGGCATCCATTGTAGGGTGAGGCTACCCTACCACACCATGCTTAACATTAACATCCATCAAATGGGGGCAGTGACCCTCCCACCACCCTGCTTTCCTCACTGGGGTGTTCCTTAAGAATGAAATCATGGAGCCAGAGTAGTGACTTGTGTTAGGGGCCTGTAGGAGGCAACATGGGAAAGAAGCAAGCACTGGATTTGACGTGGAAGAGGGGTCTCAGCCATGATGGAACTCAGCTGTCTGTATCTGATCATAGAAAACATCCCACTGCCCCTCAGCAAAAGGACAGAGGCAATACTGGTTCTGCTATACACACATACACATTTACATGTATTCATGTGTGTATATTATATGTATATATATGTACATGTTTTACATATATATATGTTATGTATACCTCCACATCTACCTACATGCTTATGGAGTCTTTAGAGTGCACTAGATTCTGTGTTAAACATTTCCCATGAATTATTTTATGTCATCACCAGCCCCAGATTCCCTCTTTCCACAGATGAGAAACTGAGACCAAAAAACTTCCTGAGACCGAGTTCACAGGAGCCAGGCAGTTTCCAGATGTAAAAGGTCTATCCACCGTGATGAGATCTAGGTCAAAAGGCAGCTTCGCCTGAAGGATGAAGGATACACACTTAGTCAAGCACCTCAGTTCATGAAACCCCATCTTCACAGTGTCTAGTCCACCCACTAGGGTAGCCTTCCCCATGTCCTAATCTGGGTCTTACAGGGGCTTGAGATTTCTAACGAAACAGCTTTCTCTGCAGGTGGCCAGGCTGCCTGGGCCCAAGCTTCCACTCCAGAAGTATTAAAGATGCAGAGGTGGGGTGAGGGGATAACTCCAATGTAATACTGAAGGTCTGTGCTTCCAGAGACTTCCCCCTCTCTACCCCTGTCCCTCCCAATCCCACACTTTACCCCCTCCATCACCCCAGGGCTCTGTTTTCCACTGGCTGAACTTCCTCTTGGTCTCTCTAAGACCAAATCATATTATTCCCCTTCCCTTTCCTTTCTCCACCAGGTGGCACAGGCCTGAGGATACCGGAAGTCTCTAGTGTCCCAGCCACAAATGACAAAGCATGATAAGGTGCATATGACATAAATCAGACCCCGGTGTTGGGCAGTGCTGGGCAGTATGATGTCCCTCTGTGGCAGCCAGGCTATCCTAGTCCCACAGAAGACTCCTCCAGGCCTCTCTGTAGCACCAGACACATTTTTTTAAGCACATAAGCAAAAAGATCTCTTAGTCCCTCTACATTTGGGACATGTCTATGGCCTCCTCTCACATGCTGTTTAGTGAGACTGTTTAGATAGAACTAAGTCTGCTTGTGCTGATAGAGTTTAAAAAGGACAAACAAGCTGCTGAACCTAGGTCACATCTCTGAAAGGGTATCCCACCCATCTGAAAGGATATTCCACCCAACAGGACCCAGAGGCTACAAGCTGGTCATCATCAGGGGTAATACTGCAGAGGTGGTGAGACCAGTAACCACATGGGATCTACTCACAGGGGAGACACGAAACCCTAAGAAAGCATTCTCGGGGCGGGGGGAGCAAAGGGTGGCTTACTAAGGGATCCACAAGGTCTTTCAACACTTCAGTAGGTCAACAAAAACCAGATCTTCAACCAAGTCCCAGGAACCTTTGACAAAGCTTCCCAGGCTCAGGAAAACTCCAAGCATCCTTGATTTGGGCTGTGGTTCACAGGCATAATATGTCCCAGTCATAACTGGCTAGCACTGCAGCACTTTTCTATTTTAACTTGTTTTTTTCCTCAACGAAGACAGAATAAAACAACATGAGAAGCTGTGGTGAATAACTCTTCCAAAGGCAGAATCCACTGATGGGAAAGTGAATTTTTGAAATTTATTTATTTATTTTTATTTTATGTGTACGAACATTTTGCCTACAAGGATGTAAGTGTACCCATGTTGTGCAATGTCCGCAGAGGCCAGAAGAGGGCGTGGGATCCCCTGGAACTGGAGTTACAGTTATTAATCACCATTTGGATGCTAAGAACAGAGCCCTGGTCCTTGAAAGCGAATTTTAAAACATGTCCTTCCATGTTGAGAAAGCTAGAAGCCAAACATCTTTAATCCCAGCACTTGGGAGGCAGAGGCAGGCAGATCTCTGAGATCAAGGCCAGCCTGATCTACATAGTGAGTTTCAGGCCAGCTGGGGCTACAGGGAGACCCTGTGTGGTGAGGAGAAGGAAGAGGAGGAGGGGAGGGGGAGGGGAAGGATAAGAAAGAGTGTCAGGCTGGGCTAGGAATCAGAAATTAGGTGTGAGAGAGGGCTTCAGGGAAAGTAGGAGTCCAAGAGGCTTGTCTAAGAGAAATGCACCAAATACCCCAACAGTGGTGAGTCAAAGACCAATGGGCTAAAGATGTGAAAGGAGAACCTTTCCAATTCTAGAGAGTTGTGGCCCTCGATCTATTAGGAGTGGTCCTTAGTCTGTAGGAGGCAGTGATTCCAATCACTGGCTGTGAGGATGATGAGCTAAGCAAAGTAGCTTCAGGCAGGGCTGTTTCTTAATGATGTGAATGTGTGTACCTCAATGAAAGGTGATAGGCATGGAGGAATCCCACTTTCACGGAAGGATACTGAAGCATTCTGTCCAACATATGATAGTAATACACTCATCAAACAGATGGCAGAGAAGGTGCTTCCCCTCTAGGTAGCACAGAGCCTGAATGTGTTCGTAGCTTGGGAACGATGTCCTCTGGGAATGCCTCAAACAAATGCAGAGAACTTGGCTTTTAGTAGAGATGGTACCTCAAAGCAAGTTTAAACTTTGGGCAAAGTGGGATGTTTCTTCTGCACCCATACCAGGAAGATGATGGAAAAATGGGACTGAGACCAGAGAGTGAGAAGTTCATGAAGGTGTATGAAGGAAGGGCGCAACACAGGCCAAGAGCCAGACAGCAAACAGGATCGGCTGGAGCAAGGACCAGTGATAAGACCATACCCACACTGGTCCTTATAAAAGGCATTTTATGGCATTTCATCTCAAGAGTCCACTAAAAAATTTCAATCAGGACAGTGGAATTTTTAAGAATATTTTATTTATTATTTTATGTGTATGAGTGTATTACCTGAATGTGTGTAAAGTGCACCCATGTCGTGCAATGCCCACAGAGGTCAGAAGAGGGCATCATATCCCCTGGAACTGGAGTTACATATCGTTGTTAGACACCATGTGGGTTCTGGGCTTCAAACCCAGGTCCTCTGAAAGAGCAGCCAGTGCTCTTAACCACTGAGCTATCTCTCCAGTCCTGGAATTCTTTCTTAAACCATGTCTCATAATGACAAGACTCCAGGGCCCTTTTTCTGCTGGGCCCATCCTGCCTCAGCCTCAGCAGTTCCTCTCCATCCTGTGGCCAACTTATCCACTCACACACCATCCACATGCACTTTTGAGTGAGTCAGGAGGCAAAGGGATCAGTCCTCTTGCTGCCACCAGGAGCCTGACCAGGGAGACATCTCTGAATCAAAAGGCAAACCCCTGTGAACTTTTGAACCTAAGTTCAAGGACTCCAACAGAGCAATAAGCCAAGGACCATAGCTGTCCTACCATGAAAGCCCCTCTCTCTCAGTATAAAAATGATCTTATTAACTCTAAGTGGCCCTAATTTTGTTCCCTTTCAAAGAGACAAAGAGGCAAACAAAAAGCAAAAATCCTCAGAATGTCAATAAAATGTTTAAACTGTCTTTCATTAGAGAAGTCAGACTGAATCTCAAGCACAGTGTTCTCGCCGTCCCTCCAGCTTGCACATTTGAAAAGAGCTATGTCAACCCGCCACCCTGGAGGGCAAACTGCAGTAACTATTATAATGTAAAGAGCATGTGTTTTATGTCCAATAATTCCAAATGAATATCTGCCATAGAGAACTATTCATACACATGAGCAGGGGACAAAACAATGACTCTTTGTTCCAGTGCCCTTCTAAGGATGAAAAGTTGTCAGAAACTTAGATATCCATCAGTAGAGGCTAGCTAAATAGATTAAGGTAGACCCCCAGGATATTGTTTTGTCATGGTAACGTAGGATATAATAATAACACATGTTACATGATACAGTGTGCTGTAATATACAGTAAAGTAGTTGACTATACCTTAGAGGTGGGCTTCCTGGCTTCAAATACAAAGATGTTACTTAGCAGCTATAAAACCTTAAAAAGTTACCTAATTATTCTGAGCCTCAGTTTCATCAGTGAAGACGACAATAGAACATCTGCCTCATAGATTTTTAAGAAAATTAAGGGAACTAATGCATATTAATTGTGTAGAATGGTGTCTGGCACACAGTAATCACTCTATGCTTAGGATTTATTATTGTTGCTGTTGTTATTGTCCTATGGAATACCAGACATAGAAAGAATAAGGTAGATTTATATCCATTAGCTGGGGAAGCTCCCTGATATGCATGGTCGAATGAAAACAAGCATGGAGGGCATGCCAGTACTGACTGTTCTGCTCTTCAAGTATAACAGTATAACTCTTTCGTAGATGCTGATGCATGGATGGATATGGAGGAAAGGATTTGGAGTAGGAACTAGAATTAGAGGTGGTGTGCCAAAAGGACTTTATCTTTCTCTGATTTTACATGGATGGTTGGATGGATGGATGGGAGATAAAAGATAATAGGTAGATAGATGCAGGTGGGTGGATAGATGGATGGAACTGAATGGATGATAGATGGACAGATGGCTGGCTGCTGGATGGCTAGATATACATACATACATACATACATACACACATACATACATACATACATACATGAACATAAAATACACTAGTCATTTGTAACTTTAAAAGCATGGATTAAAAAGGTCTGAAGTAGTACAAATTACGTGTGGCCTTTTGTAATGAGGAAACTGAAGGCCAAAGGCGCCCACTAAATGTCTAAACACACAGCCAACAAGCCCCAAGGGGAAGGATTTGAGCCCAGCTCTGCTCTCTTCTAGGCCCTTCCACCACCCCTTTCTACCACCCCACCCTGCCTCTCCAGGCCACCCAGGAGTTGAATGTGACAAAGGCGGGAAGAAGGGGCCTCCTTGTCTATACTGGCTAGAGCAGTAAAAGCCAAAAGTGATAGAGAATTGTATTATTTTGTTCTTCATTAATGAACCTGTTGGAATGTGCCATTCAGCAACTGAGCTCAATGGTTCCTGCTGTTCCAGCAAAACAAAACAAAACCTCTCCACAAGAGCCACTTCCCAGCCATTTTCTGGTCCTATCTGTCAGGGGACTGGGAAAGGGACAGAGACCTATCAGAGGGGACCTTCTGATCCACTAGTCCACTGGTTTTCTCCCTGGCTCTCATCTCTGCCACCCCCATCCCCATTATGCAGACTGGGATGCTTCCCTAGGGTTTCCTGACTATCACCACTAGCGTCCTGGTACTCTAGGGTGTTTATCAGCTTCTCTTCTCCAAGGCCTCTGTGAAACAAAGCAAGCCACTTTTTCACCTTGGCTTAATGGTTTAAGGGTTTTTTATGGTTCTAACAGGCAAAGAACATTGGAATTTTCCCTGGTTTTTGTTTTTCTTTTGTAAAACTATTAAGTTCTTCCTCTGTAAACATGATGTCTAATTAACACCTCTGGCCGTTTATCTGTCTTCAAATTTTTAAGGAAAATTTCCCTAATCCAGAAGGAAGACCTCTTCCAAATGTCAACAGTAGCTTCCATCTCAATTTGTAACACATTTAAAGAATGCCATAACTAGAATTGCATTTACTCCTCACTAGGTTGCTGGGTGGTCTTACATGAGTATAACCTCATCCAGCCTCAGTATTTTCCACCTAAGAAATGGATGCAGAATCCACACTTTGGGTTTCTGAGAGGGTAAGATAGACTCTTTGAAGTGCTTGTACCCAGTCCAGGGCTGAGAGCTGTCCCTTCCTTCTTCCTGCCTAACAGTAGTCCTTCCCTTGCCAAGGTTCTCAAGATACTATTAGTTTGGGTCTCCATCACCACTGCCGCTAGGTGGCTTGCCCTCCTCCCAAGTCCCATCTTTTCATTTTCCTTGAATAGCTAACCCCAGAGTTGAGGTCTAATTGCGTGCGAGAGTGTGAGAGCACTGATCAGGTTTCTCTGAAAATGACTTCTTTGCTAAAACCACAACCTCAGATCTGATACTGAAGGAATCCACTGGCAATGATCCCTGTCAAAACAACTGGGTGACATCCAGGACTATCCTCCAGGACTGGCATCTGCTCCCCCAACCCCAGCAGAGCCCCATTCCAGAGCTCCCCAGGGGCACGACCCTAATGCCATCACCACACTGATCCTTGTGAATGGGAACAGAGAACTCTCTTTACTGTCCCCATCTCTGCAGAAAACACACACACACACACACACACACACACACACACTCACACACACTCCAACTTTGAGAATGCTCTGGGCACTGCCCATTCCTTCCTTAGCTAGCTGGAGCTGCCAGCACAAGATCTGCCTGGCCAAGACTGCTTTGTTCATTCCCAGCACCCTCCCTCTGCCTCTCCAGAGTCAAGGTTTTGAAGGAGTTTCAGGGGCAATTGACTGGTGGGGTGAAGGCCCTAAAAGTGGGGACTGCTGCCAAGTCCCTTTCTTTGCCCCACCGTGTGTCTGATAAGCCTCCTGTAGTTTATTCTTCTCCTAAACACTTTGATAGGGTGCAGGGCCCAGAGTTGCCATAGAAACACCTTTTAACTCCTCCTCATCCAGAAGGCTGTGCCAGTTCCCCTGGGCTTTGGAGAAGCAAGAGAAAAGAGACACCTGTGGATATGAAGACAGGAGAGGGAAAGGCACTGGGGGGTGGGGGGAGAAGGGTCAGGTGGGAGCTTAAGGAGACATGCTGTGCCATTCCCTGGCAATGTGGCACCTGGCCAGGAAGAGAATACATACAGGAAAGTTCTAGAAAAGGAAGGTGGCAGGCTGATTGGAGCATCTTTAGGGGGCTCTGCAAGCCCATGGGATGCAGGGATCAAGGGAATGAAAAGTACTCCTAAACATTTGAGGGGCTCTAAGCAAGGACAGTTGGGAGCCATCTACTGGAGGCAGCAAGGTGCCAGCGGCTGCCAGGCGGCAGGAGGTCAACAAGCCAGCAGGCCCACACCCACACCTCCCATTTTTAAAAGCATTATCTCATCACTAGTGCAGTGCACCAAACTGAGGCAGGCTGAGTGGGTTTGGAACCCTGCCACAGTATCGAAGATTTTTCTTTCTTTTTGCTACTACAGTGTTCTGAGTTTGAAGTACTTCCTGGTAACAGCTTTTCTCTGGGAAGTGTTTTATGAGGGAGAAAGGAGTTGTTTCTTGAATAAACCCAGAGAAATGACACAAACCTTCAGCAGCCCAGACCTACAGCAGGAGCCTTATGGAAACCTCAGCAATTTGCTGATTCTAGGAGGGATACTGGGAACAGGATCTACTGGCTCTTTTTGCCACTTTTCCATGAACTCCCAGGGTGGAAACCTCAATGCAAAAGGTACCAGGCATCCAGATGAGGCCTGCCTCTCTCCCCTACACACACCACAAAACCCAAATGAACACACTCAAATCATTCTCCAACAGAAAAGAACATGGGCTATAGTCTGCACACCCATATTCCACCTGCTAGCTTACAGGCCAGGAACAAGCTTTGAGCTAAGCAAAGCCAGGACTCGGGAGGCAGTAATTAGTTGGGAATGTCACTGGTGGGGAGGGGAGGGAAAGACCAAGAGGAATCTGGGTGGGGGCACTCAGGAGGAGGGAGAAAACCTCCTCAGGCTTCCAGCAGCCCAAAAAGATCCTTTAAGCTATCTACAAAGCCAGGGCCAGTCAGGCACTCCCTGGGGAGAGGGAAGGGTGTGCCTTTGGGTCCCAGGAAACCTCCAACAAGGGTGACTGCAGGTCACACAAACACCCAGGTTGCCAAGTGGACTGACCTTCTGGCCACTACAGCCACCTCCCAGATTTCCCCCTAGGCTGGCCTGGCCCACCAGCAGTGCCCCTCCAACCTCAGTTACCTCCCTTGTCAGTCCCCCACCCCTCCCCACCCTCATCACCACACATTTGCAGAGTAGAATCCCTCACCCAAGACCCAGCGGAATATTTCCTTCTCCTTTAAGACCGTACTTAAAACACACACGCTCCATTCTTCACCTCTGAATTAACACAGACCAAGGGCGGCTGGAGCTTTTCCCACCCACCACCCAGGGAGCATTCGGCAGGGACACTGGACCCCAGTGCTTTATGAGACTTTAAGTCTCTTTATGTCTTTAAGACAGAGAGGTGTTTCTCAGCTCCCACTCTACCTGGGGCCCTCCAAACAAATGTCCCCAACACTCCCAAACAAGTTCTACCCAGATACCCTCCAGGCCGTCTATAACAGTTGGCCCTGCTTCTTACCAGGTCTCTATAATCAACACACAATCAGTTTGGAACTGTCACCACGATATGCGACCCTTGGCATCTTTGTTTTGGGTGACAAATCCATTTTGTCCTCTCTCTC
>NW_008346683.1:3501054-3530201 GCF_000622305.1 Nannospalax galili
TCTCTCTCTCTCTCTCTCTCTCTCTCTCTCTCACACACACACACACACACACACACACACACTCTCAGGAAAAAAAAAAAAACTTTCCTGTGAATTTTCACAGCTATGTGATAAGTGATCCCTTCCAGTTGCCTCCCTCCTGCTATTAAGACCCAAATGCAGTTCCCCCGAGGACAGGGTCAAATCCAGTTTTCACCTCGGTTTTCCACCTCCCTTTCCATCCACCCAAGCTTGTCAGTGCAAGAAGCTCCCTAACACTTGCTGGGAGAGCCTGCAGGCTGGTCTGGGTTGGATCTCCAGGAAGGACTCGGGAGACCACCGATCTCAGAACGCTCTAAGTTTTCTTTTGCAACTATGCCTGCACAAACAACTTCTTTCCGAGTCCTCAATGTTCCCGCACTTCAGTTAGCGTTCCAACTTTCAAGTAGCTTCTCCCACCCTCCTCCTCCCATTCTTTCCCCTTCAAGAGTGAATGGGGAAATGCTCCACACGTCAAAAGCAGCAGGGACCCTCGCCGCTGGAACCCTGCGCGGGTTTATCTCCACACAAAGCCCGGGGGGAAACTGAGTCTCCCTCTGCGGCGCGGGGCTCGCTGGGGCCTCCCGGAGCGCTTACCGATGTCAGAGTTGCAGAAAGCATCCTGGGGATGGCTGGGCGAGCATGTGCACGCCTCGGCGCCCCAGTCCCCCAGGCTCCAGCTGCCCAGGAGCACTACGAGTCCAAGCCAGGGAGTCATTGCCGTTGCTGCCGTCCGCTGCGGGGACTGCTGCTCTTTGCAAAGTTGCAGAGTGCGCCGGCGGGGCTGCTGCAGCCCGAGCTCTCTCTCGGAGCGCCGGGCAACTTTGAGCTCTGACTAGCTGCCCTCCGAGTGGCCCGGCGGGATGGGCTGGGGCGCGGCGAGGCGGCCGGGGCAGCTGGAGCACGTCTCCGGGGCGAAGGAGCGGAACCCGAGCCGGAGGAGCAGGAGGAGAAGCTTCCCTGCGCCTGCCGCCTGCCTGCTGCCCACTGTGCGCCGAGCCCCGGGCTGCAAAGATATAGCGCGGGGCGCTCGGGGCCCGCCCCCTCTGACCAATGGCAGAGCCGCATTACCTCATCGGCCCTCCAAAAAGGGGGCGGGGCCGGGGCCTGGGGCCGGCCCGGACCGTTCAGATCCTTATAGGGAATAATGCGGCTGTGGGCACGCGAGTGGGTGGGCTGGGCGCGTCCTGGAGCAGCGCACTGCTGTCCCCCGAGCGGCGCCCCACGCCCACCCGCCCTCCTGGCGCTTCCGACCCTAACTAGGATCCGCTCCCAACTCTCACCAAGCCAGCCAGCCAGGCAACCCCTTCCCGGGGGCCCAGGTGGCCCGCCCGCGCCCTGGAGTCCTTGACCCTGCCTGCTAGAAAAAGTCTAGAAGGAAATTTTACATTCTTACCTTCCCTAGAGAAAGACCCAGGCAGATGAGCAGATGGCATCGTGTTTCTCTCTCTCTCTCTCTCTCTCTCTCTCTCTCTCTCTCTCTCTCCTGGCTAGGAAGAAGCCATATGCCTTTTGGGGCTGGCTATGATACTTGTCACTGAATTCATTCTCTGTTCTGGATGTTAGAGTAAGCCAAACTCACCTTGTTCCCAAAGTCATCTTGTAAGGTGCTAGTGCTCCTAGGAAACCAGGCCCGAGACAAGGCAGGTTAAAGCTTGGTCAGAGACAAGCCAAGGTTAGGATGACTGTGAAAGTGCTGCCTTCCTGGGACAGTGAAGAACAGGGCTCTCTGAAGTGACATCCCAGAGGATCAGCCCTGGAGGATCAGCCCTATAGCGATCTGTACAGCATACAGGGAGAACAGCAAGTACAAAGGCCTGGGGCTCATTTGAAGAATGGAGATAGAAAGGAGAGAGTGACAGGCAGCAACCCTTGCTTCAAATTGGAACTTTGGGGTAAACTGATCCAAAAGCAGAATGAAACTAGATCCTGGAGAATTATCTAGGCTTCTAAATGACTATAACGGGATTGTGAATAATCTCAATGCTATCAGTACCCAATTTAAGTAACATCTGACTCTGATGTGTGTGTGTGTACATATGTTATTGCTCAGTATTGGTCTTGAACTTGCGATCTTCCTGCCTCAGCCCCCCCCCCCACGAGTGCTTGGGTTACAGGTGTGCTGCACCACACTTGGCCTATGCTATATGGTTTTAAAAGCAGGATTGCATAAACCACCTTGTTATATCTCACAATTATCCTTCTAGTTAGGATAAGCAGGGCAAAGTGTGTGCACTCTGGCTGAGGAAACAGGCCCAGGAAGGGGGCGCCCGGGTCTAGCTCTCCTGCACACTGTTCAGCCTGAGAGTACTCTTTCACAGTGCGGGAGCTGTCCATCTTTCTTTACTTTTTTGTCTCCCTTTCTCCCCCTCCTCGTCCTGTTTTGGAGGGGACTCATATGCTTTCACAAAAGAAATGTTGAAAGTTTACAACAAATGAGAAAAATGCAATTTCCTCTCTCTCAGAAATCCCTTGGTCTGTCCCCAACAGGAGAGACGTTTTGTGTGTGACGAAAGCAGAAAATGTGGTAAATGCTATTTCCAAGAATACTTTGTTGTTGTTAGGGTGTGTCTTTTGTTGTTGCTGCTGCTATTGTTATTAGGCTGGCCTTGACCTCTTGATCCTCCTGCCTCAACAGCCCAAGTACTTCCAAGAACATTTTGCAAACTCCTTCCCCACCTAAACATTCTATCCACAGTGAAGAGAACCCAGCTGCCTCATCTTGAGTCTTTCTGACTTGTCCCTACTTACCTCTCAAGTGTCTGCCCCATAGTGCTGCTTCCCTGCCCCCACCCCACACCAGTGTTCCTTTAGCCCTGTCTCATGGGCTAGAGTTATATTACTCTCCTACCTGACTAGAAACCCTTGGAGGCCTGAGATATTTGGCCACGCTGCATTTTAATCACCCTGAGGGGAGAAAAAGGGGTCCCAAGAGACTTGAGGGTAGATATAGACAGTAGTCATCTGAGAGCCGAGCCATGGGTACCCTGGGGCTACTCTGAGGAACCAGGTTGATAGAGGACATATTTGGTGGGGTTTAAGCAATGCACTGAACCTCACACAGTCACGTGGAAGGTTTTAGGAGACTTTGTAGACAAATCCACTTGGCATAAGCACCTTACATGCTAAGGCCCTCTCTTCCTTCTCTCTGTCTACAAGAGAGAGCCTGGTCTGGAACCGAGTACCAGGCAGCTACCTTCTGCCACATGTCGCACAGCCAGCTGACCCCTCACAGAAGCCCTCTGAAGCCTCTGTCCCAGCAGCTGTTTCCTTGTAATGCAAGTGCCAGCTGATTGTTTTCCCAGCTGGGAGGTGGTGATGTTGCCTTTTAGTTTATTTCTTCTCAATCTCTCTCCTAAGTTGGTCCACCCAGCATTTTTGGAGTTCAGAGAACCCCGAGAGCCTTCTGGTTGGAATTCTCCTTTCTCCCTAAGCTAAGATCTTCTCTCCTCTCTTCCCACCTCTGCAAGGTCAGCTTAGCCATGACCCTGTGGGCCAGAAAGAGGAACGAGTTCCTTGAGTCTTCATATGGGCTCCTCCAAGCAGGTGCACCTTGCAGCCATCAGTCTGAACATTAGGGTACCCACAGGGCTTTTTCTAGTTCATTTAACAAGCGAGATTGATTGAACCTGGAGCTCAGGGTACAACTGGAGATGCTAGCTCTCCTGCTTTCTTCTCATAGCTAAGAACAATGATGGATTTCTAAATCTGGGGTGACTTGAAGAAGTTTCAACCAGCAGCTGGCATGTTCTCAAACCCATGACCTGCTGACCTGCTTTTCCCTTTGGTAAAATGTTTCTTGGGAAGGTGAGGCCATGTCTACTCCCTGTGTATCAAATCATAGTTGTTAGAATCTGTAGGAGACTTTCAAAGATGGTACAAAGGAGCTCAGACACTACTCATCTTTGCTTTCTGCATGAGAAAAACAAAGTTCCGACAGGTGCAGGAGCTTGCAGTGTCTCAGTCAGATGGAGGCAGCGGTGTTTGTGTTGCTGGAACCCATTCCTAGGTCTCTGCATCACAATCACAAGGCTTAGTCCTCCTGGCTAGGGTGTGTGTGACCTACTGCTTACACTCTGGCCTTGAAAACCCCAGCCATTTGCAGGCTCAAATCGGAAGGAAAATGTTTCCAAGTCTCTCTGTGTAGTTGGTCCATGGAGAATGGCCTACACTGGATAAACAGTTCTCCATTATGATAATAGACCCCCTTTGAGCGATTCAACACAATATAGGGCTATAATTAAGAGGTCTATCTCCTGTGTGTTTGTTTTTTTCTTTCTGAATTACTATCTAATATCGTTTGAAAACATTCTGAGCATATTTTACAAAGACATGCATGAAGACTTCCCTTCTGGAAGAGAAAAGAAGGCTAGGCTAAAAGAAACACATCCAGACCCGAGACCTGTTGCAAACATGACTTAAGAACAGTCACACTCCCACCACGTGGACAAGTCACGTCCCCTCTCCAGGACTCAATTTCCATGATTATTGGATGAAAGACATTACTTCATTCTCTCCAAGATGCCCCTTGGCTGAAAAAAATAGTCTAAGCTTCCAGAAGAAACTCTCAGAGACAAGGCAAGAGGTTCTGACCTTCAAGGGAAGGTAGATTACACCACACGAGCAGGTTTCACACAAAACAAAGGTGCCTAAGACCATCTGCCAGCTCTCAGTCAACACTTCCTGAACTCCTATCCTCTTCCAAGTCACAGGATGAAAAACCAAAGAATTCCAGTGGAGACTGTGCTGGCAGAGGTGTAGAGAGACACAGGGTCCTGTTTCTGGTGGAGCCTCTTGTACTTACTGATTCATCTTTCTGTTTGTCTCATGGGTAGGAAGCATTAGAGGGCAAGGAATCTGTCTTCTTTGTCTCCTAAACTCAGGGACCTTCCAACCTCAGCTTAGCTGTTACCTCCTTGGCGGAGCCTTCTTCCACTGGATCCCCATCGCATCATTGACTTCTTTCACAACATTTAGTCAACTCTAATGTGGTTGTTCATTAATGGCTGAATAGATCCAGAGGTCCACAGCAGTCCCAGGGTGTTGAGCTAGGCAGGTGGCAGCTCCCAGGAGAAACTCACCGAATTTATCCCTCTGACCAATGCTAGGGGGAGCTGTAAGCCAGAAAACACCCATTCTCTGAACCTTTGGTCTGTCAGTCTCTCTGAGAAGCTTGAAGAGGTACAGATCCACGCCAGCCAGTGGGGTGCGGGTGCCTTGAGTGGGTGAAGCTAACTCCTCCCGTCTGATGGCCACAAAGCTCTCAGTCAACATAGCGTCTGGGTCTGCAGCTGCCGAGCTCCTCCACCCCTGGGCTGGCCCCATGTCAGCCCGAGGGGGAGAGGCTCACTTGGGAAGCGACACACACTTGTGAATCATTAGTTTGGGGGCCATGACAAGGTCTGGGAATACAGTGGGGGATGCTACGGTCCCACTCCTCCCAGCCAGGCTCTAGAAGTTCAGCCTGGAGGTGCTGACAAGCCTGGGTCACGTCCACTGCCTCCTAGGGAGGCACCTCTGCTTCCCTCCCTTTCCCCCTCTAGACCCTAACCACAATGCCTTCCCCCAAACCCACAGTCCATGTGAAAGTCATTATATTCAAAATAGCCTTTTCCAAGCAACAGACAGCCTGGTCCACCCATCACCAGGAGCCCTGGGCAGACCCTCAGCAGAGCTGCTGCTAGCACTGGGCAGTTAGGAGCTGAAGGTAGGTGCCTCGGGTTCTTTCCGTGCCTGGCACCAGCAAGAGACGAGCACCTTTCCTGGCTTCCATCTGGAACCAATTTCATGGCAGTGAAATTGCAAGGGGTTTCTTACCCCTGCTCCTCCAACGCCCCTCCCCCCTAGCCCCGCCAGAGGAGGGAAGACCCCTCAGTAAGGTCTCTGGCTGTGTTCACGTGAATGCTGGGGTTTTCGTATTTCTTTCCACAGAAAACTGCTCCCAGGAATTTTAAGCCAGAAAACACATGTGTGCGGTAGAGACATTTTTGTATCCTGTGTTTTCTGGGGTGGTGGGAAATGGGAAGTAGAGTTAAATATTCCAGTTCTTGGTTTTCTTTTAATGACTGTATGTTCAGGCAGTCAATTATTTCTGTAAAGGAGAAAATGAAGTGGAAGGACAAGAACTCCACAACCTATTTTTAATGTGTTCCTTATGCCCGTGGAGTTCATGAGCTTTTCCTTTAACAGTGAGGGGCTCCCTGGTGGCTTCTCAGAAGGTGACAGGCTCCACCCCACACAGGGTGCAGTTGGGACTCAGGAAGGTGTAGGTAGACATGTTGTCAGGCTCCTGCCACACTAGGTTGGAGATTGTGTTTCTGCAGAAGTACTTGAGTTCACTTCAGTGGAGCCTGTTAGAACTGGAAGTGGCTTGTTCTGTGGGGTAGGAACAGTCCAAAGAGCATTTGACACTGTTGGTCACATCCCCCTTGACAGGTGGCTGTGGAAACCCCTGGGCTTTCGCCTTCTACCGCTCATTTTCTAGGCAGACTCCATTTTCTGTCGTTAGATCATTCCCTGCTCTTTCAGCCTCTACTGTCACTTTGCTTAATCTCAGCTTCTCTCCTAGCCTTGACTGACAAATGCACTGTATGCATGGAGTGGGAGATGCAGGTGACAGTGTCCCTCTGGTCTCCTGTTCTCCCTGGCTACTCACCTGTGAAAATCCCACTTGCCAATCCCATGGCTGCCTCAGACTCCAGTTTTTTGCAACAGACTGTCTTCTTCTTTCGTTCCATTCCAGGGTTACCCTTGAGTGACAGCACCATTCTCTAAGTCCTAGAGAGTGTGAACCACACATGTCTACTAACTAACCATCTCTTATCCCACTCTCCCCGTTCCCACCATGGATCAGACCCTGGAAAGTCTTTCCCACTAATTTCAAAAATCACACAACTGGTTTTCCTGCTGGGTCTTTTTTCTATCAAGTTCAACTTATTTTATTATTATTTTTGTATATGACTGTATCGCCTCCGTGTATGTAAGTGCCAGTGTTGTATAGAGGAGGTCAGAAGAGGGCATCAGATCCCCTGGAACTGGAGTTATACACTGTTGTTAGCTGCCGTGTGTGTGCTAGGAATCGAACCCAGGTCCTCTGCAAGAACAATCAGTGCTCTTAGCCACTGAGCCATCTCTCCAGTCCCTCAAGTTCAACTTTTGCACCCACAGCTCCTCGCCATCTTTTCAAATATGAATGGGGCGGGGGGGGCAGGAGAGCTGGCTCAGCGGTTAAGAACACTGGTTGTTCTTGCAGAAGACCCGAGTTCAAATCCTAGCACCCACATGCCAACTAACAACTGTCCATAACTTCAATTCTAGGGGATCCAACAGTCTCTTCTGTCCTTTGTGGGCATTGCACAATACCTTTGGCTCAATAGATGGCTTGTTCTTCATGATTTTCTGAACAAAGTCTTAAACAATTAAAAAAAAAAATGAATTGGAAACCATGCTAGGATTTGCCTCAATAGATGGCTCATTCTTTATGATTTTCTGAACAAAGTCGTAAACTCCAAAGACATACAAGGTCCTCAGTGATCTGCCTTCCTGTGGCACCCCAGTCTGCAGCTGGAGGTGACACTGCTCATGTAGAATGTGGTGTGGTTGCCACTCCCACAGTTACACAGCAGCAGTGAGCTTGTCCTTAGTTTTTTGCTGTAAACCTCTGCCACCTCAGTCCCATCTTGCACCCGTTTCTATGCCCCACCCCCCTCCACTTCATCTGCCAGGAATCACATAATCATCCCTTAGGATTCAGCTGGAATCACCAGTCTCTGAATGTTTTTCTGGCCCTCTCCTGCTTCTCTGTCTCTCCTGTCCTCCTCACTGTGGTTCTGGGCACCTCCCACTCTCTGCTGCCCCTTGTGGTTGAAATGTTTGATTCTCCTAGAGACACAAGCAAACCTGGGTGCTTTTCTGATGCTTAGCACACATCCTCAGAGTAGGCACTTAGCAAATACTGAAAGAATAGACTAACCAATGAATTGAGAGGAAAGGAAAGTATCACTCTCACAAATCCACCACAGGAGAGGTTCTGGAATCCAGGTTCTTGGCCTGGACTTTCAGAGAGGCTCTCAGAGGTGAGCTATCTCGAGGTCACAACTGATTTCATCAGAGAAAGCAGGCCTGCCAGTCACAGTGCCCCTGTTACTCCCGTGAGATGGAGGATAGGCACATAGGCTGAGGACCCATCTCAGTGAGATCCCTTATTGTTCTGATAGCTGAAGAGAACTCCATACAAAGCTAGTTCCTCATCAGAAGACCATGTCGATGGAAATGGAGTCAGAAAAGCAATTGAGGCCATTGTAGGAGGATGCTGAGACACTTTGCCATTTTTTTCTTTCTTTTTAATTGCATTTTTATTTAGTATTTCCTTTGTGCGTACAACCCGGCACTCATACGGAGGCTAGAGAACAACTTGAGGGAATCCATTTTCTTCTACCCTGTGGGGCCCCAGGATCAAATTCAGGTCACCAGGCTTAGTAGCAAGTGTATTTACCCTCTGAGCTCTCTTACCAGCCCTGAAATGTCCTTTCTGTTGGAAGCAGTTCCCACTGACTAAAGCAAGTGAGATGCAGCTCCTGTTTTGTCTGGTTTGCAGCAGAGAGAAGAGGAGGCGATGACTTGGCAGACAACTTCTGGGGGTGTTGGGTGTGCCCTTCTTAACTAGGAGCTTGGAGAGTTGCCACAGGAAAATTACATTTGTATTACAAAGAAAGAGCCCAGAGCCCAGAGGCAAACTGATGGCATACTGATCATTTGTTAAAACACCTATTGATTAGGCCTTCATTTTCTACTGAAATTTCAAACCAGGTGTCTGTCCCAGTTCAGCCATAGCTATGTGACCTTCAACAAAGCAGTGGCCCTTCGTTTCTTCAAATGCAAAGCCAGGAAGTTGGATTTGATGAGCTCTCCAAAATTTCTATGGAATATTCTCTGAGGCAACCTGATGAGGGGATTGGGTACCAGGACACCAGGATTTTAATGTTTTGTCACCTTCCCACCTTGACCTTGACCAAGCACTCTCTCTCTCTATATATATATATATAGAGAGAGAGAGAGATAGATAGATAGATAGATAGATATAGATATATAGTGTATATACAGCTTGTATATATAAATTGTATGTATGATTTTTTTATATGTATAAGTGTATTTCCTATATGTGTATAAGTGCATCTGTGTCATGCAGTTCCTGAGGAGGTCAGAGGAGACATTGGATCCCCTGGAACTGAAGTTATGGGTCGTTGTTAGCTGCCTTGTGGATGCTAGGAACCAAACCCAGGTCCTCTACAAGAGCAGCCAGTGCCCTTAACCACTGAGCCATCTCTCCAGCCCCCTTGAACAAGCTTTTAACCATATTGAGACTCAGGTGCTTCAAGGTCAAATGCAGGAGAGACTCACACTTCATAGGCATTTCAGAGAGATCAAATGTTGCACAGAGTCCATCTGGTATTTGGTGAAGTCTCACTGAGAACCTGTGGGCAGGGTGTGGCTCTAGGGAATGGGAGCAATGAATATTCAGCCTCAAATAGCCCACAGTATGGTGATCTGAGTCTGCTAGAAGAAAAACATTCCCCTGTGTCCCATGACTGTGTCAGGAAGTACTCAAAAAAGGGAGAAGGGGAGAGAAAGAGAAATGAAAAACTGGAGAGTGATGGCTATTTCTCACCAAGTGCCTTTGTATATATGATCCTTCTAATCCTTATAGCAAAGCATCATAGGGTCACCACCCTGCTGTGCTGGAATCAAGCCAGAGCCTGTGCTGCTAATTACTTGACTACCTTGCCTCTTCACAGAGAAGGGGATCATGGGAAAATCAGGGGCACAAGAGGCTGACAGACCAGATAGCTCTTCCTTCCCAGAATGCCTCATACACACCAATCAAGGCATATAAAACCATGAATTAGCTATGGCCCCTATCCAAAGACATGCTTAGTAGGACAGAATTTGTCAACAGTCCTCTTGAACAACACTTAGG
Source organism: Nannospalax galili (assembly GCF_000622305.1). NCBI lineage: Eukaryota > Metazoa > Chordata > Mammalia > Rodentia > Spalacidae > Nannospalax > Nannospalax galili. The sequence continues at coordinate 3,511,049 of NW_008346683.1, forward strand.
TAAATGTTACTTCCAGTCCTTAGGGTGAACACAGAGGTTAAAACCAGTATATATTCAAGTCTTATCTTCTTCCAACTTCTAAATTCCTTTCCAGAAATATATTTGTTCCTTATAAAATGAGGAGCAACATGAATTCACAGAAGTAGTTGCAAAGATCAAACAATAAGTAACATTCACTCAGCATCTATTTTCTGCCAGATCCTGTTCCATACACTTCATAGGCATGAATGTGTTTAATTCTCGTATCTGTATAATACAGAGGCTGTTATTACTATGACCACCTAACAGAAAGAAAGCCAAGACTACTTGATAACTTGACCCAGGGTCACACAGCAATTAAATGCTGAAGTCAGTATCCAAAGTTCACTGTCTAACCCACGTTTCTCACCGTCTTTTGGACCCATTAAAGACACCTTGCAAACAGGGGGGCTGAGGAACAGAGTTCTAGAGTCCCTGGGGTGTGCCAGAGCTGGCTCACACTGGCTCAGAAGAAACCATTGCTACATTTTCCAGCTATCTGTGAGTCAGTTATGAAATATGGTGATAATTAGAAGTATAATTACATAAATTGACAAATAAATTATATTAAAACAAGGGCTTTTTGTCCAGGAGAGACACTTGTTAAATATTTACAGGTTCACCTTTGCCATTTCCTGATTCTGTGACTTTGGATAAATAATTTCACCTCCCTGTGCTTCAGTTTCCTAATCTGTAATCTAGGGACAGCATTAGCCCTACCTCAGAGTTGTGATGAAGAAACAGACTGACCCATAGAAAGGATTTGGTGGCATGCTTGGCACAGAGTCAGCACCAGAGAACGCCTACTGTCGATATCATTATCATTATGTTAGGCACCGTTTCCCACAGTAGCCTTTGCTCCTGGCTGAGCTAGGTGCCATCCATCCAAGATGATCTGACTTGAAATTTACCACACTGTGCTTGGGTTGTTACTCTCCAGGTCTATTAGTTACTTTTCTCCTCACCATGACCTGGTACCTGAAAGAAACAACTCAAGGGAGGAAAGATTTGTTTGAGCTCTGGGTTTCAGGGACTATCGGCCCATCGTGGCAAGGAAGGCACGGCATCTGGGGAGGTTTTCTCCACAGGTGGGAGTTTGTGGTGTGACTTGTTACGTCTTAGAGGATCAGCTAGCAGAGAGCTCACAGTAGAGCCAGAATCAGATAGCACTTTGAGGGCCCACCCTAATGATCCACTTCCGTTAGCTAGGCCCATGCCACAAATGTTCCATGACCTCCGCAAACAGTACTACCAGCTGGGAACCAAGTAGTCAAACATATAAGCCTGTGAACACATTCATCCCGTAACATCTGACCCCAGTTGATTTTTGCAAAGTAAGCTGATTGGCCTGGGCTAATTGATTTTTCACTTATGAGCACTTATCCCAATGCCTGATACACAGTACATCCTTGGCAAGCTGTAATTAGATTAGGTAACAAAGAGCTACTGAAAAATCAAACTTAGAGAGAAAACATGGAGGATTTCCTAAACACATAGCACCCCTCTAAGTATTTCTTCTCCGCATTGGTGGGGTATTGCTGAAATACTGTGATCAGGGTTCAGTCCTTTGGAGAACCTTATAATGAAGTAATTTTTGCACTTCAGGAGATGAAAGCCCGCTGACTCGGTGACCTCGTCTGTCTGCCTTACAGCTACACTCTCCTGTGTGTACAGAGCCCAGTGATGTTCTTAGCCTGTCACGGAGAAGCATGACCAGTAACTTCCAAACTGTTTGAAGGTTCCTGCCTCAAGTATTTAGAGCTGGGGTGGTGGTGGGGGAGACATGGACGGATGGATGGACTGGATGTCATATCAACACACTCTAGAAGAGACTGCACATACCTGGGGTGTTTTTCAAGATCTGGGAGCCTGTGATTGGAAGCTGGTGGCGGGGAGAAGGAGGGGAGAGCCTGGAGGCATAGGGAAAAATCATTTTTTTCTGGTCTGCTGTTCCTTTGTATAAACTGGTTACTGGCTTATGCAACGCCCAGTAATTAAGATGGCTGGGATGCTTTGCATTTTTACAGCAATGTGAAGGCGGCTTAGAGGCCTGGAGCTGGAGCCAACTCAGGGGGGCCTGACCATCCTACACTGCCTGCCCTTTGGCGGGGTAGAGATACTGGCATCTGACTTGGACATGCAGAAAAGAAGTAAAAAGGGTCAGGATTTGCTCCAACTCCTTCTCTGGACAGGTGCCAGGTGCAGTGCCCCTAGAATGAAGGTTCCCCTGGGCCACCCACTTTCTGCAAGTCTAATGACAGGTGATGCTTCTTCAATACCTCCTGTGGATAAGGTCCTATATTAACAACACATAGTATTTGATTTAAAAAGTAGATGAATACATACCTAATGGTGCATACCTATATTCCTACTAGGCTACAGAATGAGTTCAAGGCCAGCCTAAGCAACTTAACAAGTCAGTGTCTCAAGGTAAAAAGGAAAAAAAAGGGTTGGGATATAGCTCAGTAGTAGACAGTTCAGTCGTGATGAGTTTGCCCAGCATAAGCAAAGCTGTAGGTTCAATCCCTAGTACCACAAAATAATTAATAATAATAATAAACCATATCCTATTACTTGCTGCTCAAAACTCTGCTGGGACCCTAGTGCCCTTCAATGCATTCAGCATACCTTGCCCTGAAGCCCAGCTTGAGTGGGTCCCTGCTAGGGCTGCCCTTAGGCTTCCTGTTCTTCCTCATATTCTCACCATAAGCAAGCTCCATCCCAACTCCAAGGTGGTCCTGGGTCTTCCTTCTGCCTCCCCAGGTCTGGCCATGGCCTTCCAACTTTTTCTTTCTTCAGTTTCTATTTCACATGTCGCTTCCCAAAGAGATCTTTTGCAGCCTTGGGGACAAGCTTCCAGTGGTTGTTTTTCAGGTTGATTTTGCTTTCCAGACTTCTTGCTCTCGAGGAAAACCCTATTTGCTCAGGGAAAACGCTTATTTATTGTGTTTTCCAGCTAGAATGGAGGTGCAGGAGGATAGGCCCTTTGTCTCTTCACTGCTCTATCCCCTGAACTTAGATCAGGAGTCCATGATATTTTTTGAAACAATGAATCAGCAACCCAACAGGGTAGGTGTCATTGCCTTTGTTTTCCAGATAAGAAAACTAAAGCTCAGGACAGTTGAGCCGCTTGCCCAAGGTCATCCCACTGAAGGACATGTCACCAAGGCGGGTCTCATCTAAAGCCTGTGTGTGGGGATGGGTGTATGCAACCTTCCCTCACAAACAGTTGCTTAGAACACATGGAAAGATGGTGTTTTGTGTCTCAAGAAGTCAGGCCTCAAGCATCACTGTGATCCCTCTCACAGGAGAATATTAGTATAGAAACTAGGATGCACTTGGGAGCTTAGGACTCTGTGGTTCTCTGATTCTGTCACCTATGTGACCTTGGATGACCTCACAGTTCATTCTGAGAGTTTAGTGTTATGAATGCCTGTCGGATATTTGCTTCCTCTACCCTGAGGGACAATTACGTGACAGTGCATGAAGGCCAGCACGCCAATGTCCCCTCCCGTCCTGAGATGGAGAAAATGAGGTGTTTCCTGGGCTAGGAGAGTAGAAACCACCCCACAGGGGAAAGCTGCTCCCTCTGGCCATGTGTGCGTGCTTGCCTGTGGGCAGCTACAGGAAAGACCAGGCTGGGGTTAGAAGTTGCCTTTGGAAATCATCAGGATGCTATGGGATGAGCAGTTGTGGTTAAATGTGGGGCATTGTCTTAGGTCTTCCCAGTGCTCAACAGTACCGTACTCATGAAGCCCTGATGGTCAGCCTGGCCTTTGGCCCCCAGAGCCTGGCCCCACTTCCCCTCTATACCTTTCTCTAGTCAAGCAGGACCTGTGCCCTTTCTCCCATGACACAGTTGCTCTTCTTCTAACCATTAGCTTTTAAATTGTATTTTATTTCGACGTAGGCAAAATTTATGGTAAAGTTACAAGAAGAGTTCAAAGAATTACCAGATATTTTCAGCCAGGTTTCCCAGATGCTCAAATATTGCTATATTTCTCTCTCTCTCTCTCTCTCTCTCTCTTTCTCTCCCTCCCTCCCTCCCTCCCTCTCTCACTATTTGTTTACATGGCATCCCCTTACCTCTGAATATTTTGGTGTATTTCATTTTGTATTTCCTAAATAAAAAGGGACCATCCACCTTTTTGATGTGGAGTCAGATAGGTTTGTATTCCAAACCCTTATTCTTCATCCTACTGCAAACTTTGTGCATGGGGGGTGGTGCATATGTGCATGTCCACCTGTGCATGTGCATGCTTGCCTGTGTATCCACATGCAAGGGCCAGGGGAGGATGTCATGTTCCAGGGGAGGAGGATGTCAGGTTCCAGGGGAGGATGTCAGTTTCCCTGCTCCATCACTTTCTTCATTATTCCCTTGAAGAAGATTCTCTCGCTGAACCGGGAGCTTGCCATTCATTAGCGAGGCCGGCTGGCCAGCAAGCCCCAGTAATCTTCTTATCTCTGCACCAACCCCACTGCTAGGATTACAGGTGTGCAGGGCCATACCCTGTTTTATATGTGGGTGCTGGGGATCCGAACTCAGGTCCTCATGATTGTATAGCAAGTGCTCTTACCCACCGAGCCATCTTCCCAGCCCCTGCAAGCTCATATGCCAAAGATTTTCTTCTCTAACCCTCAGCTCCCACATCTATAAAGTGAGAGCACTAAGAACACCCACTTCACAAGACCAGTGTGAATTGAATGAGGCACCTCAGGTTGAGGACAACGGGAAAAGTCTACTGAGTAAATGGGAGTGCCAGCATGCTGCTCTTTGCTTTGAGAAAATCTCAATTCCCTGGATTTTTCCTTCTCCTTTTCACTCCTCAGGCCAAGTGTCACAAGAAAAGCAAGACAGGTTCTACCACTTATTCAACCTGTGTTCACTGAGCATCTACATTGGGCCTGGCCCTGTTCTGAGTAATGAGACGTAGTAGTTAAAAAAAGATAGACCGGTCTCTGTTTTGAGTGCTTGGAGGGCTCGTATTTGCGTGGGGGAAGCAGACAGTAGACATGGAAACAGACACAGACAAACCGTTTTGTTGTGTCTTCAGTGTAATGGAAATGAGGAAACACAGTGATTTGCGGGAGGTGGAGTGGGTGGGGTGGGGGGACGTTTAGTTCCAGTAATTGGACACTTCTCAGAAGAGTTCTAGTGGGTCACCTTGTATACCACTAGTCAGTATCTGTTACTGTAACAAAAGAGCCTGAGAATCAACTTAAAGGAGGAAAGATGGATTTGGGTTCATGGTTTTAGAGGTTTCAGTGCATGCTTAGTAGGCCTTGTTGCCTTTGGGTCTGTAGAAAGACACGGCATCACAGTGGGTGCTCATGGTAGATGAAAGCTGCTCACCTCATTGCAGTGAGGCAGTGAATGGTATCCCAATATACCCTTCAAGGATATGCCCCAATCTAGCTTCCTCTCACACAGACCTCCACATCAAAAAGGTTCTGCTACTTTGCAACAACACTGGCAGGCTGAGGACTAAGTCTTTAATACATGAGCCTTTGGGGATCACAAATCCAAACCACAGCCTCTAGGAGTAGCTTAGGTGTGCTTAGTTTTCCCAACAGGTGTATGCACAATAGGGTATATGCGTGTCGTGAATTCTCAGAGTGTAATAATGGGATCCAGACAAACTTTTCTTAGCACCTAAAGCCATGCACTTTGCGCTTTACATAGCATATCCTATCAGCTCTAGAACTTCCTAGAATGCACTTAGGAGTCCATTGTATGGATAAGACAACTAAGGCTCAGAGGACGGAGTTGATTTGTTCAAGAACCAAAAGGAAGGAGAGACCCTCTGACTCTACCTTGGTTTCAATCTCTTATTGCTCTCAAGGAAGACAGTGTCTGGGTTTAACCTGAGGAAATAGCACAGCACCAAATGTCAGAAGATACCGCTCTGGCGCTGGACTTATAGAGGGAAGAGTCCTTGTAGCCCAGAGCCTTACCAGTACTGCCACTGCAACAGACCATCTGAGTTTAGCTGCTCTGGGTTTTTAATTCCTCTGCCTCACAAGATCTCGTCCAGTGCTTTGTATACAGCTGGAGCTCAAGCCCTGTGCTTGTGTTAACAACAGCTTTTGCATGCGTATGTTCTCTTATGCCACGTGGAAAATTGCTGACATTATTTTAAGGACACACCTCATGCAGTGGGCTGAGACCTCCTGTGATTTGCTGTTCTTCTGCAGGGCTTGAATATTGCACAAGCCACTGACGTAGTACAGAGTTCTAAAAGTAGGGAGGTATGGGGGTAATTTTGCATTGTGCGTAAGAATCTGTTGCTATGTTACAATACATCTATAACTTGGTGGTTCACAACATCATGTATTGTCTCCTGATTTCTGTGGGTCAGGAGTCAGGCATGACTAAAACCAAGGTGGTGCTCACTTCTTCCAGGACTCCACTGAGGAAAGATGTTTCTCTGCTCATATGATTATTGAGAATATTCCTGCATTTCTCCCTGGCGGTCTGGAGTAGCTTAGAGTCACTTGTCATGTGATTCTCTCCATAGGGAGTGCACTGTGACAACTTCCTTATTCAAAGCCAGCAGGAAAGAAAGTCTCCCAAGACAGGCATTGCAATTGAGTTCACTGTATCTCATCTCTCTGGCCATGTCCTATTTATGCCACAAGCCTTGCACACAGTCAGGGAAACAGGCTAACACAAGTGTGTGACTGCCAAGAGCAAAGACTGTGGGGGTGACATGGGCTTAATCTCCTGACTACTTAGAATGTTAAAAGCCTCTAAAGCCATGGGGTTCAGAGAGGAGTTGAAAGCACTTGAGAAGATTAACCTGAGAAGAGGAAAATAATAAATATATTGCCTTCATTTAGCACTTTGCATATAGTAGCTCACTTACCCAGTATTTCCATTTTGCAGATAAGGCAACTGAGGTACGTATAGTTTAAGTAGCATACCTAAGGGGCATAGCTATTGAGTAGTGTTGATGGGAATTGAACCCAAGGAAGTCTGGCCCTACAGTTCATGCCATACATACAAGGACGGCCAGTCCCTAGGAGATGAGGGTGACTTACGTTGCCCCAAAATGACACCAGGGTGAAAAGATGAAAGCTACCAGGTAGTAGACTGGAGGTCCATGATATCAAGGCAAGCTATGAGTTCAGGTATAGTTCACACTCTGCCATGGAGGAGAGTATGCTGGGGAGGTGTTTTGATTGGAAGCTGGAGGCTAATCAACTATATCTCAGAAATGTAAGACAGGGTTTCCACCATGGTAAAGAATTGTGGGTGGACCAGGCATGGCATCTCATGTCTGTAATCTTGGCACTAAAGGCTGAAGCAGGAGGATCTATGTAGTGAGATCCTATATCAGAGGAGAATGAGGAGGGGGCTAGAGAGATGGCTCAGCAGTTAAGAACACCTGAGGACCTGGGTACAATTCCCAGCACCTACAACTCACATGTCTCCTAACAACTGTCTGTAATTCCAATTCCAGGGGATCCAATGCCTGCTTCTGGTTTCTGTGGGTATTACATACATGTGGTGTGCCTATATACATGCAGACAAAACACTCATACACAAAAAATAAAAATAATAAATATTTTTAAAGGAGGAAGAAGAGGAAAGAGGAGGAGGAGGAGGAGAAGGAGGGAGGGGAGGCAGGAAGGTATCCTTAAGCTCTTTTTGAATTAGATAATATTTTTTATATTAAACTAGTTCCTCAAAGATTTGGTTTGCGCATAGCATAGTTGTTGTTGTTGTTGTTGTTTATTTAATGGTCATATATTCAGAAAATTTCAGATTTACAGTTTCCTCTGAACCCTGGGAGTTGTAGGCCCATGTCCCTAGTTTTTCAGCCACAGATGTCTAGAAGCATCCATCCAAGCTAGAAGACAAGCACATGCTACTCACCGTAGCCGAACCACCTCTCCTTCTCAGCCACAGATGCCAGAGGGCTGCTGTCTCTCAGTCTCTCCTGTGTGCCGGCTCCACACTGCACCATGAATGCCTGGGACAAGCAGTCAGGCAAGCTATGCCTGTGTCAAGGCAGAGAGCAAAGGACAAACATGACTTTAGTGGTCATCTGAGGGGTCCTGCAAATACAGAAAGGGAACCACAGGACAAGTGTGCCAGGGTCAAGGCTGGCCTCTGCTGGTGTTTAGTTTCCGGACCCGCTGACTGAGGACAGCTTTCTGGTCCTGCTGTCTTTGGGAGAGTCCAATGGACTCCCAGACAGCACAGGAACTGAGTCCTGACAATCCTTCAGGGGCCAGACCTGTAGACAGAGGGAATCAGCTTCCTTCTACTGGCATGCCAAGGTCTAAAACCATGTTGCCATGGTTTTGAGGGAGGAAAAGCCAGACCTCTGAGAAGATAGGAAAGGAAAAAGGTACTGCACTGTGAGGTAAGGCGCCTATGCCTATTTGCACTGGTGAAAAGAACAGGTCTATAACCAATGAAGAAATGGGGGAGAAAAGTGTACGGTGCAGGTCCACACAGACCTCCAATTCCCTCTACCCAAGAATCCCAGGCAGTCCCCTGGAGAAAGGAAACCATTAGAGAATAAACTAGAAGGCCCTTAAACAGCAGTTAGGCCCTGGCCCTCAACCAATCAACAGCAACAATAAAAATAGATACCTCCGCAGCATTTACTATGGACAGGCACTGATAAAACTCTTGCAAACCTCCCCCACACTGTGAGGTAAGCACATCAGCACATAGCAATTTGTAGATGGAGAAACTGGAATGTGGAGAAGTTTGGGGCCGTGACCAAGGCCACAGAGTTCCTAAGCCACACAGCATCCAGGATTCAGACCCATTCGGTCTTGCTTTAAGATCCGCACCTTTAACCGCTACTTACTCATCCAAGAATCACTTTGCATTGCATGACACGGGTGCACTCACACACATGCAGGCAATATAGTCAGACACATGAAATAAAAATAAAAAAGAATGTAGAAACCAAGCACAGGAAAAAAAAAAAGCATCAAAGCACCATGCTAGTTCCACAGAGGTGGGAGGTGTTCAAGGGAAGACGATACAGTCAGGAAGTGGAGTTCCGAAAGCTGCTCTTCCCAGCTAGCATCCTAGCGGTGCAACCTTAGGTAAGGCTGAGGTACAGGGTCCTGCAGGGCTTACTGGCTTGGGCTTGTGGCTTTTAGGTTTCAGCAGGAGCTGGCTTCCCTCAGCCTATAGATCTTGGCCCTGAGGGCAGTAAGGAGTTCATTAATTCTCTAGAATCCTACTGGATCTTCCAAAAATCAATGACTTCTACATTTTAAAAAATTTAACAGAGGGAGAGAAAGAGAAAAGGAAAGGAAAGTGAGATGATAGGAATGTGGGAAAGAATGGAAGGAGGAAGGGAAGGAAGGAAAGAGAAGAGATAAAGAGAGAGAAGCAGTAATAGTAACAACAAAGCTCTCAGCACCTGATAGCTGCCAGTTACTGATAAGCATTTAACTTACACTCTCTTCCTACTCCTAATAATCACATCACAGCCCTACAGAGAAGCTGATATTCTCTCTCTCTCTCTCTCTCTCTCTCTCTCACACACACACACACACACACACACACACACACAGAAACTGGGACTGGAGAGATGGCTTAGTGATTAAGAGCACTGGCTGGGTTCGGTTCCCAGAACCCATATGGTGGCTAACAACCATCTGTAACTCCATTTTCAGAGGATCTGACACTCTCTTCTGATCTCTTCAGGCATTGCTTGATATACATGCAGGCAATATACTAATACACAGTAATATATATATACACCAAGCACAGGAGGTTTGGTATCTTATCCAAAGTCATGTGGCATGTCCAAGGTCACACATCAGGGATGTTAGGGAGCGAAGATTCCAACCAGACAGGGTCATTTTAATGCCCAGACTCTGCCAGTAACAAAACCAGTGAGTATTTGAGATCAAGGTACGATCCCTCCCATTGAAAAGCTCTCTGTGGCAAGCCTTACAAGGGTGGAGATGGGGACAGAAGATTCCGGGTCCTCAGTCAGCAATTCTCTGTTAAGGCTTAGGTAGAAGACACCAGGGACTGCAGAGCTGTGAAGAGGAAACTAGAGCAGCCAACAACACTCCTGCCCACTCGGTGCTGCTCCGTTCCCATTGTGATTGTCCGATAGACCGTCATGATGCTCCCCAGGACAGACTCCTGAAACGCCCATCACAAGTATCTCCTGGTCCTCATAGGGCCAGCAGAGCCTGAGAAATTACAGCACAGCTCAGCAAGACAGAAACTAGATACGGTTCCCGCTGCAGGGAGCTGGAAGCTGCTTATGTGTAAGCAAAAGAAAACAGAGGTCAAGGCAGACGCAGCCTCCGCTCAGGGCCGCATGCTCCTGGGTCCCACTTCAGAAGGTGTAGAGGGCAGCACAATTTGCACAGGCCTGAGTGAGGGGAAGCACTTGTTCCAGCTCCACTGTTACTGTTTGCTTTTCTGCTCTTGCTCTCCCATTGCAGAATGGGACATGGGTACTTAGCCAACCTGTATTATCAATGGTATTAAAGAGTAAGGTAGCAGTAGCTAAGAACATCACAGTGGGAACCTGCAAGTGCAGCTAGGGGTCAGCTTTCCATTACTACAACAAAGTAACCTGAGACAGCTAAATTTGTAAAGAGAAAGGTTTATTTGACACATAGTTCTGGAGTTTCCAACTTGAAATTGGACAGCCTCATTGCTTTGGGTCTTGCTTAGAATATGGGCTGGCCACACTGGGAGCACATGGCAGATAAAATCACCCACATCATGAGTCAAGAAGCAAGGGAAAGAAGAGACTGGGGCCACATAACCCTTTTAAAGGCACACACCTAATGACCTAAGGGCCTCCCATAAGGCCTCTCTTTCTAAAAGGCTACCACTCTGGCGACCAAGCCTTCATGCCTGGGCCTTTGGGGGACATCCAACACCCAAGCTATGCAGATGCTCACTCATCTCCTGGGGAGGCTGTGGGGAGGTAGGAAAAGCAGAGTCACAGGGACCCGGGTTTGAGTCCCAGCAGGGCCACCAGCCAACTCTGTGCCCTTAGGCAAGTCATTGCACTTCCCTGGATTTCCTCTTCCATGAAGGAGAACAGGGGACACTATAGTCAGTTGCAGCAGTGATTAAGTGAGACAGCCTCTGACTTCCTGTCACTGAATCTTGAATATCATATCATATCACACTACACATTTATTAAAGTCAACCTATTTCCCCAGCCATGGGGAAACCTAGGCTGTGTCTCTTTATCACTGGAACCCTAGTGCTTCCCATAGCCCGCCAGACACTTAGGTGCTCAATAAAACTCTGTAGAATAAACTGATCAAGGAATGAGTGGTGCCCTAACACACTGATGTGCTGTTTTCCTGGAGGAAGAAATCATAAACACATTTTCGTTGTTGATAGGGAAAGTCCTGGAGATTGTATATCATTTCCTTTTAAAGAAATAAAACATGTTCAAGGTTGTCTCAAATAAGACATTTTCCCCTTTTGCTTGCTCTTTGATGTGTTTTCCTGGGTGGGACTATGGTTAAAAGCCTGGGGATGACAACTACAAGTCAGTTATCAAGAGACTGGCTCATGTGGGAATGTCATTCAACTTTGTGTCTTGATGGAAGCAGGTTGGAAAAATGTGGCCTCAGGTTGGGGAGGTGGATCAGTGAGTAGGAGTTTAATCTCCAGAACCCATGTTGAAAAAAAAAGAAAAGAAAAGGGCATGTTGATGCACACTTGTAATTCCAGCACTGGGGAGACAGAGACAGGTGAATCCTTACAGTCAGCCTAGCCTACTTGAAGAGTTCCAGGCCAGTGAGAGACCCTGTCTCAAGAGGAAAATGGTAAGACTCTGAGGGATAACACCTGAGGATATCCTCTGACCTCTCCATACGACATACACACATGCACCAGGACACTCCTGTGCATGCACACATGAACATGTACACACACATGATTATGTGCAAAGACAAACACATAAAATAAAATTAAAAGGTAAAAAAATAACAATTTGGCCATATGTTACAGATCCCCTTGAGTCATAGTTTCTGGTCTACAAGTTGAAAATAAGCATAGTCTGCTTCCTACTCAGATGGTAGAAACCAGGAAGTCAATACTACCAAGATCTTCAGGAGAAGGTGCCTGTTTCCTGCCTCAAAGAGGGACCCTGGTATGTGTGGACCATTCAGAATTTGATGAGATAAATTTCTTGTTGGTGTGACAGCCCATAAACCTATATCCTAAGGCATGTGGATCCCCTGGGCAAGTACTTCATATCTCCCACCAGGTGGGCCATACACCTCTGATGCAGGGTGAGATGACATACCCATGTGATTTTTTTTAAGTTATATTTTTATAACTATTTATAGTTAACTGTGGTATATTGTGCAGTAGAAAACAACAAACAAGTTAAACCTATGAGTTAATGGATAGTGTCAAGATAAATCCAAAGCTGTCATTTAAGAGGAAAAGTGAATCAATTCAAAGAACATTTTCAGTAAATATGGATCATAAACTGTTAAAAGAAAATGGCAGAATTTAGGAATGTGAAAGCTAATTGGTGAGGCTTAGGGATGTTATAATTATTGATTTTCTGTGTCTATTCCCATCAGCTTGTGAGTTTCTTTGGGAGAGTGATTATCCTTTACTCTTTATATCCCAATATAAAGAATATAAAGAACAGGGCTGGAAAGATGGCTCAGGGGTTAAGAGCACTGGCTGCTCTTGCAGAAGACAAGGGTTTGATTCCCAGCACTCACATGGCAGCTAACAACCATACCTAACTCCAGTCCCATGGGATCTGCTGCCCTCTTATTGCCTCCATGGTATTGCATGCACACAGTGTGCTTAAGTACATGCAGGCAAAACACGTGTACACATAAAATTTTTTAAATTAAAACAAAGAATATAAAGTACATGACATGGACACTTCTTGTTTGTGAGATGCATGGATTCAAAACTGATGGATGCAGAATGATGGCACAGGCTGGCATCGCAGGCTCTTTCAAGCCACGGAGGACAGGTTCCTCAAAATGCATTGGCAGCAGCCTTGCCCAGGCACGTCTCTCCCTCCACAGGTTTCTTTGTGATAATAACTAGAAAAAAAAAGGTTGGGTTGGTGGCCAGGATCATATGCTCAAATGCCATCTTCCTCCTTCTCAGAGTCTCCCCACCAGACAGAATCTCCAGCTCCCTGGGCTAAGCGGTGACCTGGGAGTACCGACAGGCATAGCTAGATTCTGAGGACACATTGGCCACTACTCTCCGGCTGTGTGGTCTTGGATGGGTCACTTGGTGTTCCTGCTGTCTCCTTGATAAGGTGAAGGAGTTGTTGCAGCTGAAGACATTGTAGGATTGGCTCTGTGCTGGAGATCAGCTGAGTGGGTGGCTGGGAGGCGATGCTGCAAGACTGGGCACAGGCATGGAGAATTGACACCCTGAAGTCAGTGACGGTGCCATGGCCAGCACTGGGGTCCTGGATGGTGGCATCTATAAGGCCACCCAGGGCCATTTCTGTGTTTAGGAACTTTTCTGTGTACTGAGGGAGTGAAGGTTGGTTTCCATCACTGATGCCCCCATCTACCCCGGGGTGGCAGTTAGGGCAGATGTGCCACGTGGTGTATGGCCAGCACTGGGGTCCTGGATGGTGGCATCTATAAGGCCACCCAGGAACTTTTCTGTGTACTGAGGGAGTGAAGGTTGGTTTCCATCACTGATGCCCCCATCTACCCCGGGGTGGCAGTTAGGGCAGATGTGCCACGTCCCAGTTAACCTGACCTCCACTTTAACTTCTTGTGCCTCCTTGAGTGCACTTTGAAGCTTACTAAATGGTTTTTTAAAATGTTTTCTTTCTCATCCAATCCTCATGGGTCCCCAAAGGAGACCACCTGGGGTAGTGCGGAAATGAGGGTGGTAACCAATGATCAAGGACCTATGGCTTGAGAGAGTTTCCACTCTCGTGCCAAGATGACCCAGGGCAGGGACTTGGAACCAGACCACTTCAGTTACAGGCTCTACGGGCACCAGCTGTGTGGCCTTAGGCCAACGACATTACTTCTATGGGCTGCAGTTTTCTGAACTGTAAAACACGTCAATAGCGGTTCCTGCTTCTTAGGTTATTGTGAATATGGAATGAATGCTCTGATACATAGGAAGTGATGGCTTATTGTTAGATCAGTTTTGTGTGTGTGTGTGTATGTGTGTGTGTGTGTGTGTGTGTGTGTGTTATGGCTTATTGTTAGATCAGTTTTGTGTGTGTGTGTGTGTGTGTGTGTGTGTGTGTGTGTACTATGGGTGTCTGTGCACGTGTGTGTGTGTGTCTAGAGACCAGAGGGCAACCTCGAGTGTTTTTCTTCAAGTGCTATTCATCTTTTTTTATTTACTGACTCTCTCATTGGCCTAGAACTCAAGCATGAGGCTAGCTAAGCAAGCCAGCAAGGCCCAGGGATCCACCTGTCTCTGCCTCCCCAGTGCTGGGATTGCAAGCACATACTACCATGCATGCATCCTTGTTTTGTTTTAAAGGTGGGATCTGGGCATGTAACCTCATGCTTGCAAGACAAGTACCCAACCATCTGAGCTATGTCCCCAGCTTTGCACCAGTTATTTTAGGGATTTATGGAGCTTCTGGGGATACTCATTTCCTGGGCTGCCACAACAAAGCACTACAAGCTAGGTGAATTAAGCCAGTGTATTGTCTCGTGCTTCTGGAGACCAGAAGTTTAAAGTCAGTGGTGGGAAGGGCTGTGTCTCTCTGAAGTCTCCAAAACAGGATCCTTCCTGACCTCTTCTGGCTGCTAGGAGGGCTGTAAACCTTGGTGCTCCTTGATTGGGAGATGCTGGATCCTTGATTCTAATCTCTGCCTTCTTAGCTTCACATCCTTCTGGCTCTGTGTCCAAACTTCTTCTCCTGAGGACACCAGTCATTGGATTTGGGTTTATCCTAATCCAGTATGAGGTCATTTTAACTGGATGACATCCGCCAAGACCCTGTTTCCAAATAGGGTTACCTTCACAGATGAGTAGGCTTAGGACTTGAGCATTTCCTTGGGAGAGCCAAAGTCTTCATCCCAAACCCTCCCTGTCTTCAAGATAATCCCAAGATCCCTCATGACCATGCAGTTAACCCTTCCTCTCCTCTCCCTCCAGGCACATCTTGAACTTGCCCTTTATCTATTAGGCTTCTTGGCCCTTGCTTCAGGTGGTCCCCATACCAGATGTCCCATTCCAAACCTTACCCAGGAAGACTCGCTGTGGGCATCAGCTCTTCCCACAAGCCTTCCCTCACTGTTCTGTTTTCCTCCTCTTCAGGGAGAAGCCATCTCTCGACCCCTCATGAGCTCTCGACCCAGTTCTATGGAAGGCCCTGTAATACTTCACAGCAGTCACTGTGTCTGTCTCCCTCCGGCCCCAGGAGCTCCTGGAGAATAGACACTGTGTCCTCAATGCCCAGCCCTAGTCAGGCACACAATAGAGGAGAGGGTGCAAATTGGAGCCTCATGGGCGGGATGTGGCCAAACAGATGTGTTTCATTCCGTCTTCATGGTATTGAGCAGAATTTAAAATAGCTACCAACAATTAAAATGGGAAGAATTCTTACCGAAATCCAGAACTGAAGCTTCCTTTGAGAAGCTGGAGGCCTGTTCCTCTCAGGTCTTTGTTTCTGTCTTGACAGTTTGCTGAAGCTGAGCTAGCACTGCTCCTTACACGGGACACATATTCCCTGTTGTCCTAGCACACGGCGACACCTGCTCCTTTGTGTGTTATCTCCAGATGCTTCTGTACCCTAACAGCAGCATGGAGTCATTGTGACCCAGATCTGTGTTGTCTGGCATGTGCTAGTTTCTGGTTAGCTGCTGTAAGAACTTCTATGGAATTGTTACTCGAAAGAGTATGAGGTTGCTACCTCACATCTGCACTGGATGGAAGTCCAAGTCATTTTCATGAGACTGAAATTAGTGGAGCCACCAAAGGACGGCCCTGGAGGACAACCTTATTCTTCCCCTTTCTGGTTTCTAGCAGCTGTTGGCGTTCTTGAACTTGTGGCTGCATCTCTCCAATCTCTGTTTCATGGTTATCATGCCCTGTCCTCTTCTGTCTGAAATGTCCTGTAAATATTTAAATATGGTTGCATTTTGGAGGTCACCCAAATTCAGGACAATCTTGTCTTAAAATCCTAACTTAATCCATCTGCCAAAGCCCTTTCTCCATATAAAGAAACGTAGCCAGGTATCACAGATTACTATGTGGCTATCCTCGATGGTCCACTTTCAGTGTATCTCATGGCTCTTCAGAGAAAGGGTTTTGATGACCCCTATTCTAGAAGGACAGGAACTCTATTTCAGTCCTTCTAGAAGGCTCAGTGCTCATTCCCCGTCTCCATCTGGCCCACACCAGTGCTCCCCATTATATTAGCCACTTCCTAGGACTGCCTCTCCCCTCATCCCTGCCCTGTCCTCCCACAAATAAGGAAGAAAATAACACCATCTGACACATTGTTCAACCTTCTGATCTTGCTTCCTCTCCCCTATGGCCCAGCATTTTGTCCTCAGGGACAGAAAGAATGAGAAAGATTTTTTAGCAGAGACTGTCTGTTTTCCATGTAGGATCCTTTCTTCACCTTGTTTTTCAGGCTTGATGGCTTTTTCAGATGTTTCAGGAAAGTTTTTGCTACATCTCTGGTCTCAAGCTGCTGTCTGCATCCTATTTCAGCCTTGTATAACCAACCACCCTCCCCATTTTGAACAGCTCTCTTCCCTGGGCTTGTCTAAACCTGTTCCCAAACAGCAGCTCCCTGAGGGAAGTATACCCCTCCCCTTCCTAACTTTGACTGTGGAAATACAGATAAACTTGGTTTCCAGACTCCTTCCTCAGCTGGTAAAACTAGCACAAAGGCATGATGAATGACCATTCTCTAGGAGAATGAATGGAAACCACGAAGGCTCACAGTCAGCTCCATGTGGAGAGAGCATTTTATGTGGTCCTCAAGCTTGAGAATGAATAAAGGCCACTTCGTGTTTTCACGTGCATTGATTATAGGCATCAACATTCTTGGGCATCAGTGTCATGTGACCTTCCCCTGTATGGAAGTAGGTAGTTATCATCTCCATTCTAGAGAAGGGAAAATGAGGCTTGGAAAGGTCAGATTACTGGCCAAATGTCAGAAACAGCTAGCAGGTAGAAGACTTAGCTGTGGAGTCCATTCCTCACTGAGTGCAGTTTCCACCAGCCCAAGAAGACTTCACTGTATGGTAGTCCATGTGGATGGGCACAATAACCTAGCCTGGAGGTAGGGAGCGGCTTCTGATATTTCTTGTCTCTCTATCTCAGTGAGTGAACTTTTTCTCTCTAGCATGCAGTTTTCAAAATGTTAGCATCTCCATTTTCAGGGAACTAGACTCATTCCTAATAAAAATAATAATGTTAACTAGTATTGAACTGGGTACTTAACCACGCACCACATCTTATTCTGTATCCATGTATAGATGAACTCATTTAGCACAGCACACTTGTCAGGTGGGTATTCTGCCTTACAGAGGAGACACAAAACAGATGGGAGCCTAAACTGAGGACCACACACCTATTAATGGAGAAGGGTGATTTCTATATTACCATAGAAAGGCGAGTGGGAGGTCTCTATGATGAAGTAGGGACATGGATAAAGTGAAGACCCCTGTACTTGGAGAAGAGATTTTTAGAGCAAGGAAATGTCAAATGTGAAAGCTCTGGTGTGGTGACATCCTTGGCTTGTTCAGGGAACAGCAAGTAGAGCCAAGAAGAGGACTAAGGAAGGACAGGAGATGAGGTTAGAGATGTTTGGGGCAGGTGCCATGCAAGGCTTTGTGGTCTTAGTAGGAATTTGATTTGATGAGATGGGAAGTCTTGGGGAAGACTTCAAGAAGAAGAGTAGCAATTGCCTTAGTCTGAAAGCATCACGATCTACTGTGGGTTAGAAGAAGAGACCAGTGGAGCAAGGGGCAGATGAAGGCAATAAATATGATAAATGTAGTCAGTTCTATTTTACTTTAAAAGTGTGACTGAGAGAATTTGCTGGTGGAGGAAGAAAAAAACCTAGGCTTTGAGGAAAAAGACCTGAAATGGGAAAGGCTTCAGGCAGAGCAGCTGGAGAGGCTAATAGTGTATCTAGGCATCCTAGATGCCGAGGAGCAGTTGACGTTGTATTAATTTGGGAGTCGTGGGACTCAATGAGATAACTATGGGAGAAGTGTGGTGGAGGAAGAACTGAGAGCCTGGTGCTCCAGGGTTTAAAGGTTGTCCTTAAAGGTCTGCAATAGGAATAGAGAATAGACAGTTGGAGAGAAGGAGGAGGAGGAAGAGGAGGAGGAGGACAAGGAGGAGGAGGAAGAAGAGGAAGTTAGAACTAGGTTATCTTAGACAATACTTGGCAGAAATTCAAAGAAAAAGAAGTCATGCACACAAAAATAAGGGGCACAAAGGACCAGGCTTAAAAGAGCCCTGTACAAATGCTAAGGGCTTTGGAAGGAGAAAAGGAGTAGTTTGAAGAGAAGTGATGCTTTAAAGGCATAATAGAAAAAGAAATCTCTGGACTAGAGAAAGTTCTGGACCAAATGAGTTCCCTAAGTCCTAGAAAGACTAACGCTAAACTAAAGACAAAGAAAAAAATCTGGTGGTAATTCTGAACCCCCTGCTGTAAAGAGAAAAACTTTGACATTTTCAGAGAGAGAGAGAGAGAGAGAGAGAGAGAGAGAGAGAGAGAGAGAGAGAGAGAAATATAAATCACGTAGTGAGGGAATAATGCATTGAGGGAGAAATCTTGGGAAAGTAGTAGAAATGAAGGCTGTGTAGCCAGATGTAAAATCACTAGGGAATGTTCCTCAGGAAATGTGGAGACAAAACAAGAAATGAAAGTTACTTGGGTGATAGAAGTAATACTTGACTTTATTTAGAAACATGAAACCAAAGCAAATTTACAGGAAGAAGAAAAGAAACTGTGAGGAGGCAGGAATACATGGTATAAACAACACGTGACATCCCAACACACAGTAAGGGTTAAATCAATGCTGAGGATCGGAGAACAGCGTCCATTCTATTCCTGAAAACAAATGCCTTTGACTTATTTTGATTGAGGAGGAAAGCCGAGCTCTAGGAATGGTCGCAAGGACAGAATGAGGGACAATAAGGGAAAGACAAAAAAAAAAAAAAAAA
>NW_008346683.1:3530214-3571564 GCF_000622305.1 Nannospalax galili
AACCATCTATTAGAACTGTATTCATAATGTGTATATTTTGTTTTACTTGTTCTGTTGGTTAGTTAGTTGGTTTGCTGGCTGGCTGGCTGGCCGGCTGGCTGGTTGGTTGGTTAGCTGGTTTGGTTTGGTTTGGTTTGGTTTGGTTTGGTTTGGTTTGGGGTTTGTTTTAGACAGGACCTCACCGTGTAGTCCTGGTTGCCTGGAACTTGCTATGCGGGCTGGATTAACCTCAGAGATCCTCCTGCCTTAACTTCCTGAATGCTGGGATTACAGATATGTACCACAACATCCAGCTATAATGTATGTATTTTAAAATTAATTGATTTAATTCTGAAATCCAAGAGCATACACAGTTTTTTGAGATTGATCTCTTGTTACCCATTGCCACATAACCAGAGCAAACTTCCAGAAGAATAATACAGAGCAATAACTCTCTCTCCTTCCCTCCCTCCCTCCCTTGTTCTCTCTCTTCTCTATTTGTTTTTATTTTTCTTTCTTTGTTTATTTTGGCCAAAAGATAAAGTTTATGTTCAAGTCTTAGACTCAGTATCTCAGGGATGCACCAAATGTTTGGTGCCCATGGAGACAAACACAGGAACTCAAAATTTGGGAGCTTAATGAGATAGCCTTGCCTACAGATGGAATGGGTGGTGATGGGTGTGACTTTCTGAGCAGAGCACAAAGATCAAAACTTTGCTCTCATTTACTTTGGGAATCTGAGAATATGAATCTGTTTTTTCCCAAGCACCTAGTTCCTCCCCAAAGAGCCTTGTGAGCATCAATTTTACTTAACAGGTTTTTGTAGAGGCCTACCCATCTCCAGGCATGGTTTTGAGTGCTGGAGGTTTCTTGGTAAAATAAAATGGAATGGTTGATGTTGATCGTCAAGTTGATTGGCTTGAGAGTCGCCTCAGAGATGAATGAAGCACACCTCTGGGTATATCTGTGAGGGCTTAACTAAGGGAGGAGGATCAATTCTGAATGTAGTCAGCACCATCCCCTAGGTGGGGGGCCTGGATGGAATAATGAAGGAACAAGGAGCAATCTGACTGGTCCAGGCACTTTTCTTCCTTTATTTCCTGATCTCCAAGATGCAAGATGCTCTCTTCTATGATGCCCTCTACCATGATGTCCCGAAACCTCTGAAATAGTGACACAAAATGAACAGTTCCTTTTTAAAGTTGTTTTTCTCTCAGGTATTTTGTGATAATAATGAAGAAAGCAACATAAACACTTCCTATTTTTCCCCAGAAGTTTCCATCCTAGATGATCATAAGGAGCAAAGTAAGCAAAGCTATGGGCTTTGCTAAAGCTGGGGGCATAAACAGAACACACAGTGTTGGGCAGATGGCCTCCCCCAACCTGTCTCTTCCAGAAGTGGCTTTTCAGAAGTCTCCATATCTCACCCATACCCCAGCCTTCCTCTCCATGGTTGGCAGAACTACAGCTCTGAATACCTCCCTCTAGGCTTCATATAGAGGTATAACCAACCTCACTTTTCATCGAACTTCCTTGAAAACTGAACTCTTCCCTCTCAAATGGGGAGCTGGAAGCAGAAGCCTAATAGTTGGAGCCCCTAATACCCAGCACCAGAGTCTCAAGCCTGACTTATAAGGAGTTGCTCCTCTGGGTTCTGTCTCAGTTTGGCTCCTCCATCCTCCCTAGTGTTCTACCACCAGGCTGCTGGATGCAGGAGTTCCAACCGTCTGGAAACACCAACTCTCACACTGCCCATTCTTTGCATCTGTGCAAGGGCTGCCTAGTCCGTCAGCCGCTACTCGGCTCCTGCTTCCCAAGCAGCCTCCTCATGCCAGCCAGCCTGAGTTCTACCTCACGTGTCCAGCTCTCCCAGAGGAGCTTCCAGCGTGTGTGCACAGTCCTCGCCATGTGACCATCCTCTTCTGTCACCCTCTAGCCTGGACGGACCTGTCATTTTCTCATTATCCTCACCATCCCAGACCCAAACTTGTCCTCTGTTTTCCTGTTTCCAATTAAACTTTGTCCTATCAGGAATCCTAGGCCACATTGTTCTGTGGTTACCACAGAGGAAAATGACAGCATGTGAAGGAAATTCTCACTGCCCGGCCTTACAGACTTGGCTGGAGATATCCTGGAGGGGGGCGGGAGGAAAAAGCTGGGGAGACCCCAGGGCAGATGCAGCGGGCCAGTGAGGTTTGCAGTGCCTGTGGAGTGGGGTGCATTTTTCCCCCATCTTCTGCTTTCTTTTCACAGCTGCTGCTCCTTGGAGACCCCAACATTCCAGTTCCCAGAGCTAATTTTAGCTTCTTGGGACTGGCTTGTTCTGAATGACCCTCGCCCCTGCCTTTCCCCTTGGCTCCATGTGTCTATTCCTGCCCGTGGCTCCCACAACCCACATATACTCACAACTCACACTCACATATACTCTAGCTCCTGTGACCCTTCAAGCAGAGAATAACTGTAATGCAGGCCAGCAAGTAACCAGGTCCCCACACTAGCTCAAAGACCTCAGGAAGCAGGAAACTAAATTGTGTGTGTGTGTGTGTGTGTGTGTGTGTGTGTGTGTGTGTGTGTGTGCGTGCGTGCAGGGGTGTCCTGGAAGGACAAAAGAGGATGGGGTGGGGACCAATTTCCTGCTCCCAAATAAGGACATAATGTTTATGGTATCAGTTGTGTGAGCTCACAACCTTCCTGGAACAATTAAGAGAGGGGAAAGATTATGAGGGAAGAGAGATGAAGTAGTAAGAATGGGGTATGTGCTACCCCGCCCCAGTATTTCTCTAGTGCTGATGGCTAGACCTGCCAGAGCATCTGAATTCAGGGTCTCATGGATCACCAATCTCAAGGTAGAAATTCCATTGAGCTACAGTAGAAGACATAGGCATCAATTCCATAGCATGGGCACCAAGACTCAGAGATTCTGGGACTGTCCCTCTCTGGGGCATTACTGAGAGATGGTGTCCATGTAGACACTAAGCCAAGAAACAACCTCAGTCTCCTGCCTTACAGCCATGGTTCTTTCAGGCCACGGAACCATACCCTTCTGTTGTTTCCCATCCATTTCTTAGGACCTGAAAGAATGTCACAGATTCCTCCAGCACCTGCAGCAACTGGCTGTTGGGTGCTGCCCTCTGGCCCCACCAGCTAGCTTCCTCAGCAGCTCTTAACTTCTTTGCAAAGCAAGAAGCGAGAGGGAGTAAAGTCCATGAAGAAGTGACCGTACCTGCCTGGCCCCCAGAATGGGGAATTGTTACAGGGAACCAGAAATTCCCTTTCTGTTATCAATGCCCCTATTCTGCTAGTTCTTCAGGAAAGATGATTAGAAATTGGGACTTCCACCTCAATTTTAGGGCCACCAGAAACTATCACTGGGCATCGATGGTGGCCACTCCCTGCTCTCAGCCTCTTGCCCTACTTTTAGAGACTGCTTTTCCATGCCCTGCTCTCATTCTCCCTTTCCTTGGTCAGCTATGTTCACTTTCTTGTCATCATTTTCAGGTCCTGGGCTTCCTTCCCCTGGGGAAGTAAAGATTCTAGAACTTTCCACTGGCTTCCGAGGGACTTCAGTTCACTCCAGATAGTTTCTGAGTCTGTTGGGTCCCCAAGATGGTGCTATATAGCTAAAAACATGCAGTCAGTCTGTATCTTAGTCCCAGATCTGCTTCAGTTCCCATATCAGTAAGATGGGAATGTCTTAGTTTGCTTTCAGTTGCTGTAATAAACACCATGACCAAAACGCCTTATGGGAGGAAAGGGTTTATTTCAGCTTGCAAGTTATGGTTCATCATGGAGGGAAGTCAAGGCAGGAACTGAGGAAAGAAACCTGGAGGAAGGAACCTGAAGTAGAAACCGTGGAGGAAGGCCGCTTACTGACTTGCTCCAAGGCTCATGTTCAGTTTCCTTTCTTATACAGCCCAAGCCCACCTGCCTTGGGATGGTAATGTCTGCAGTGGAACGGGCCCCCTTACATTAATATCAATCAAGAAAATGCCCCCATAGAATGTTTACAGACCAAACTGATGGAGGCAATTCTTTAGTTGAGGCTCCCTCTTCCCAGGTGTGTAAAGTTGACAAGATTAGCTATCACAGGGAATTAACAGTATAGAATAACTGTGAGGATTAATGAGTTCCTGTGAGAGATGCAAATGCAAAAATATTCCTTTATTGATTTAATAAATACATTTTTAATTCTTTAAAAAAAAGATTGAGTTCTTATAGTTCATACATTCAAAGCACTCAAGACTATGCCTGGGACATAGTAAGTATCCAACAAGTGACGCTTATTGCTGGTATTATAGCTACTACGATGTAATAACTGTGCACTTACAGCTCTTGTTCCTAAGTGTTCAGAATAATGAGAGTATTTCATTTGACTCAGGCCTTCCAGCATACCAAGGACTTCCTACTCATTCAACAGCCCCTGGAGATGAGTACCATTTCCCTCACTTCTCATATAATGATACTGAGGCTCAGAGAGGCAGAGTTAACTGCCTAGACCATCCAGCCAAGAAGTGGAGGACCAGAGTGTATCCCCAAGTCCTTGTGACTGTGGTGGAAAGGTTTCCCCTAACCTTGCTCTACCCATCTGTCCTCTGCTCCTCTTTCACTTTCTGGTCGTAGACACCAGGCTTCCCGGCCCTGGGGATCTCTGTGCTCTTAGCAAAGTGACCCACGCCATGTCTCATCAAAGCTGAACTAGAACCTAGGTCTGCTGATATCATTTCCAGCCTGGCACTGTTGTTACTGCAACCTTTTGTCTCGGTCCATTTCCAATCTAGATGAGGTAGAAAGAAGAGATACATTTCTGAGTGGTTGTTGAGGATTAAAGACGATGACACTACTGTGTTGGGAATTAGGACATGCTGCAGCCTTGGGGAAGGGCACATGAAGGAAGAAGGTCCACTTCTCAGGCCCTTTCGGTAGTCATGGTGCCATGCCCTCAAGTCACTGCTCTTCCTACCGTGTCCAAACTCTCAGCTCATTGCTTCTTCAGGAAGATGGCACCCTTTGCTATCTTATATTAAGAATCCAATGTTCAGGCCCCTATCCAAGCAATCACCCTGGAGAAAGTACACTCAGGACAAGCTCCTCAGAGACCCACTCTAGCCTGCCGAGTTCCTTGTAAACCTCATAGGATGGTTTGAGGGCTCTGCTACCCTTACAGTCTCCTGATGTGGTTATTTTTAAGGAAAGTTCCACAGGGCAAAACCTCACAGGGACACTGGTGTTTGAGGGTTGGGTTCTTCCTGCCTTCCACTGGAGACTGGTTTTGAGGTTGATTCACTGAATCACTCAGCAAAAAGTAAATAAATAAATACAGGAAGGAAATCTTCCTCAAAAGGAATTGTGTTGCCTCCTCCTCCGAAACAAAGCAGCTATCAACAAGAGCATCCACAGCTTCTCTGGAACTGATTTCATTCCAGAGGCACCCACACCAAAAAACACGCCCTACCCTTAAGAGAGGGGCTCAGGGGTGAGCTGACTACATCTTGGAGCCTCTGGGTAGATTGACCTTGCTGCTGTCCTCCTCCTGCCCAAGTAGAACTGGAGGTCACCTGCCCGTGAGTTGGTGTCCTGTAACTTTTCTTGGCTTCCTTGGGGCTCGCCTACCCCTTCTTGTGTGCATGGTTTCCATGGGCCACTCTTAGCTTCTCTTTCATGGATCAGTTCTTCCTGGACTCCCCTTCATTGAAAGAACATGACTGAGAGCTTGTGGCAGGTCTCCAGTCCAAGCCCTTCACCTTGCAGATACGGAAACTGAGGCCCAGAGAGCTGCAGAGACCAGCCATGGACACAGGGCAGCCTTGGAGAAGAACTAGAATCAGAGATGCATTACTCCCTGCACCATTTGATCAGCAGAGGAATTGGTGGGCCCCAACATCCCACTTCCCAACCTTCAAGATTGATGTTCAACATCTCCCAACCACCAGATGGGAGAATTGCCTGGATACCATACACCTTGGAGTGCTCCTGCTAGAGCAAAATGGTTGAGAGATGAAATGGGCCTCGGCCATCACTGTCACTATCATCTCCTTAAAGTATCCCACTCAAGCTCTTTTGCTCCCAACCACCAGATGGGAGAATTGCCTGGATACCATATACCTTGGGGTGCTCCTGCTAGAGCAAAATGGTTGAGAGATGAAATGGGCCTGGGCCATCACTGTCACTATCATCTCCTTAAAGTATCCCACTCAAGCTCTTTTGTCCTGAAAAAAAAAATCAATGACATCAGTTCCAAACAATTCTTAGCATCCATGGCATTTGAACCATTCTGACAAGTCCCCCATCTTCTTGTTCCCTGTTCATCTTAACGCTGTCTCTCTCAGCCAGTGTTGAGAGGCTCGTTCCTGGAGCCTGGTGCATCTCAGACGCTCAGTAGTGGGGATGCAGGTTGGGGTGGACATGGCAGAGGCTGACCGAAGAGCTCCAGCCACGGGTACCCTGAATGTACTTTCTATCAACCTCCCCCATCATGGTGAAAGACCTCTCTGGAAGACTCCACCTCACATTCACTCTGAGACCCTGGCTACATTAAGTTGCTGGTCTTATTCAAGCCCTGTTCCCGCCCATATGGAATGCCCCCTCACTTGAGCCCGCTGTGAGGATGACGTTTAAAGGAATAGCTTAGGGGAACGTGGAGCTCTGTCACATAGGAGGTGCTTGGTACTTGTTGCTTCCCTTCTCCATCCCCTGAGCTGCAAGGCAAAGGTGGAGGATGGAGAGGCAGCTTAGCTTAGACCCCAGCTCCTCAGACTATGGGTCATGGAACTAAACGTGGACATTGCAAAATTGGCACTAGAAAAAGTTTCTGAACATGTAATGACAACAAATTAATTTAAAATCTACTGTTTAATAATCCAAGGTATTTCCGGCAGTACTCAGCCATGTTACATCACAGCATCCTTGGTTCCGAACACACAGCATGGGCGTTTTGTCCTGCGTATGTCGTCACATCATGCAGTGCTAATGAACATTGCTTGAAACACCTCAATTCAGATTAAAGATGATTATATGTTATAAACTGTAGTCTTTATAATATACGTATAAAGTGTTTTAGCTCTTATAGAAGAAACATAATTGTTAAATTATGGAAAACAGACAATATTTTCCTCCCTTCATTCCTTAGTATATATGTCTAATTTATTTTTGGATTGTGTTCTGTTAGAATCTTTGGTTTTTCAAGTTGTTGCTTGAGTTACTGACTTGAGTTTCATTAAAAAAAAATAAAGGTGGTGCACGCCTTTAATCCCAGTACTCAGGAGGCAGAGGCAGGGGGATTTCTGTGAGATTGAGGCCAGCCTGGTCTACATATCGAGTTCCAAGCTACTTGTGACTATAAGGAGACCCAGTCTCAAAAAGACAAAAAAAATCTTTTCATGGATTTTGGCTTTGGATTAGGACAGAATTTCTAACAATTTCTAAAATGGCCCTAAACATATTTCTGGCATTTTACACTATATATTTATGCAAAGTGGCATTGTCAGCATTGACAGTTATAAAATCAAAATATGAATCAACTCTGAAAAGCAAGGACTGAGGAGATGGCTCAGTGGTTGAAGTGTTTGCTGTTCAAGTGTGAGGATAAGAGTTCAGAACCCCAGAAACCCACATAAATGCTGTGTGGGCCTGGAAGCCTGCCTCTAACTCCAGCCTCAGAAGGCAAAGACAGAGGGTCACCAGAGCAAGTTTGCTAGTGAGCCTAGTCATGTCAGTGAGCTCTGGGTTTGATTGAGAGAGCCTGTCACAATGAATAAGGTAGAAAAGCAACATGGACCTTGGGCCTCACATGCATGAACATCCACACAAATGCACCAACACATGCAAACCTTAAATATACATACATGCACACCACATACACACACACACACACACACACACACACACACACAGGAAAAATGGACACAGAAAAAAGTCTAAAATACTCTCAATCCTATAGTATCAAATATTCAGCCCACTTAATAATTTAACTAAAAATAAACAAACATGAAATCTCATAGGTATGCAAATTTGTTTCCATCTTTAATTAGTGATGAAATGGTATGTATGCCAGAGAATTGCTTTAAAGTAAATTTCCTTATTATTTAATGTAAATTATTTTAAATTTTATATACCCATGCAGCCAGTGTCACATAAAAATCCCTTGAGCACAACAGGGTCTTGAGTGGAAAAAGTTTAAGAAGGCCTGGTTCCTCAGGGAAGGACAGCCTGAGGCTGGCTGGTAGCACACAAGAGTGAAAAGCAAGAGAGGGGTGGGCGGGACCGACATCTCTTCTCATCACTAGCTCTGTCTAGACAAGGACCTCAGAACTGACAGATCTGAAGAAAAGAACCATCTTTTGGAAAGGTCACTTAAATTAGCTAGAATCAGACTTAATACTCCTCCTCCATTAGCTGTTTCATGATCTAGAATTGCATCCCAGCCAGACCACAGCATGAAAGTCATTTTAATCAATAGATGATAGCCCTGAACTCATATCATGTGTTATAAGATTTCTCATGTTTGGTGTTATTCAGTTCTTCAAGAGCCAGGTAAAATGACTGTATATTCACAGCATTCAGGAAGGCTGTCTTTTTCCTAAGTCCACACATATTACTGTTTAATTCCTCAGATATTTGTTAAATACTGCTATGTGCCAAGTAGGCTTGGAAATACAGCAGTAAGCAAGGTAGCATGGGTCCCCTGTAATTCTGGTGGTCTTTGCTCTTCATAATCACTGCCTCTTCCATCTGAGTATTACAACTCAGTACAAGGCTTAGAAACTTAGATGGTATGAGTTTGGAACATCATCTTATTAAAAGGCTTTTGAAAGTGAGCGGTGGTCCTCCATAGAGACAATTCCATCCCTTGTGGAAGAACTTGGAAACTTGTGGGAAGTCTACTAGCTGTCTCCCAAGTAGTGGGTACTATGGGTATGCTATGGTTTGGAGGTAGCTTGAATGTGTCCCTCACAGGTTCATACCTGAGATTTAGTCCCCAGGGTGGCATTGTCGAAATGGTGAAACTTTGAAGAGATGGGACCTAGTAAAAAGTGGTCATGACATATGAGGCTACCAAACTCAGAAGAGATTAATGTGGTTCCCAAGCTGGCTATTTTCCACTAGCGCAAGTTGTTATACTTAAAAAGAACAAGTCTGGTGCCCAAATCCTCCTTGCTGCCCGTTCTGTCATGCGCTCTTTCCCTCTTGCATGCAGTCCCACCATGGTACCATCCCTCAGTTAAAACGACTACAGTTCATAGCATATAGTCATCTTGAACCTGAGCTGAGGTGTTTCAAGCAATGTTCATTAGCACTGCATGACGTGACGACATACACAGAACAAAACGCCCGTGTTGTGTGTTCAGGACCAAGGATGCTGTGAGGTCGTGTGATGCAACATGGCTGAGTACTGCCGGAAATACCTTGGATTCATTAAACAGTAGATTTTTTAATTAATTTTTTGTCATTACATGTTCAGAAACTTTTTCTAGTGCCAATTTTGCAATTTCCACATTTAGTTCCATGACCCATAGTCTGAGGAGCTGGGGTCTAAGCTAAGCTGCCTCTCCATCCTCCACCTTCACCCTGCAGCTCAGGGGATGGAGAAGAGAAGCAACAAGTACCAAGCACCTCCTATGTGACGGAGCTCCACGTTCCCCTAAGCTATTCCTTTAAATGTCATCCTCACAGTGGGCTCAAGTGAGGGGGCATTCCATATGGGAGGAAAAAGTTTAAGACCAGCAACTTAACATAGCCAGGATCTCAAAGCCCTCACCAGAACTGCACAGATGCTCTTGAATCTCCAAAACTGTGAGCTAAATAAATCCCTTTTGTTTCTACATTACTAACCTCAATTACTTTGTTATAGCCTCATGGAATGGACTAATACAGATCACCTAGAGGGAGAGATCAGGAATATATATACATAGGTGAGTCTACACAGCCAAGAGCTATCCTATTCCCCCCCCCCCAAAAAAAAAAACATAGGCTGGGCCACAGGACCTCACAGAGTTTGAAAAGCCTTATTAATAGTTATCTGAGCCTAGAACCTCACATCATGGTAAATTCAAACTCTAAGGCCTGAAGTACTTTCAATAGTAACCTCCTCTCCACAATGCAACAGCCATGTAAATCAAGGGAAAATTGGACTTCATTTTTAGAAAGAGATTACCAAGAAGTGTTGGTCATTTAAAAAAAATTACATCCCTAAAGGTAACCCCACCTCTGGCATGTGAGTTGCTGATGAAACATCTCAATCGGCCTACATTTATCGCTCTAAAATTCATGGTCATTCTATTGATAGGTGCAATCATCAGATCGTTTCATTATTTTTTTCCAGTGGAATTATGGGGGAGTATTTATAAATAGAAATATATGTAATTCTACTATAAGTGACTTTTGTTTACATTTATGGTGTTTTTCATATTCAATTTATCCTAATACAGTTAGTGCACACGATTTAAAATTGTAGGTTAGCTATGGATTTTATTTCCACATAGTTACAGGAGCATTGCAGGATATTTGTAGGATTTCTTTTCCTTCTAAGTACTAGGGATAGGATATCAGACACACTAACCAAGTAATCTACCAATCTGCAGTGGAGGAAAGGGCACAGAACAGAGTGTGGATGGGCCTTTCCTTGTTGTTCTGTTGAGGACACAAGAGTGGAAACTGCACTTAGAAGATCTTGAATAGATTTAGGACATAATTTCCTGGACAAGAAAGTGGTTTGTTTTTCAAGAAGATAAAAGCACTGTAGATGGATTCAAAAGACCTAAGTTTGAATCTTGGTTCTGCCATGTCTCGATGTTGAACGTAAACTAGACCTCCCTGGCCTTTGTTCCTGGAGGCCCTTTGTCATAGTTTTAACTTCATCTGCCAACTTGACACAAACTCAGAGTGATCTGAGAAGAGGGAAACTTAACTGAAGAACTTCCTCTATCAGACTGTCCTAGGGCCATGTCTGTGAGGCATTTCTTAATTGCTAATTGATATAGGAAGGCTCAGCCCATTGTGGGCAGTGTCACCCCTAGGCAGATGGGCCTGGGCTATGTAAGAAAGCGAGCTGAGCAAGCCAGGGGAAGCAAGGCAGTAAGCAGCATTCCTCTGTATTTTCTGCTTCAAGGTCCTGCCTTGAGTTCCTGCCTGGCCTTCCCTCAATGATGGACTGTAACCTGTAATATGAAATAAGCCCTTTCCTCCCAGAGTTGCTTTTGGTCATGGTGCTTATTCACAGCAACAGAGAACAAACAAGAACATCCTTGGATCAGAGTTAGGGGAACTTGCAGTGAAATGGTCCATGGTTCTGGATCAGAGTTTGAGGGATCCTAAGATTCATTCTGGAACAATCAATGAATTAGGTCTGGAGGCAGGGGGTTGGATTTATAATAGCATCCACTGGTTTGAACAATGGATGAGATCTTGGAGATAGTTTTATTTCTCTAAGCTTTAGTTTTGTCACGGTTAAGTAGGAATTGCAACAGTCCTGCATTGTTGGTTTTTTGAGGTTTAGCAAGTATTTTCCGAAAGTGCTGGAACTTGGTAGTTCTCAGCATGTTAGATGTTAGTTTCCTTCCTCCCCTTTCTAACTTACACAGTCCAGTTCCCAGCATCTGATTTCCAGCCTTCTATCCCAGAGAGAGCTGGGGAGGGAAGGAAATGGAGTCAGGCTAAGCCTCCACACTGTTCTTGCTCAAAGGTTAAGAGTTCCTGCCCACACAGGGGAGTTTCCACCTCCCTCTCTGGGACAGTTGTGAAGCCCACTGGAGACAGACGTGACTAAGGCAGGGAGAATTTCTGAAGGCCTCTCTGGTCCTGACTCAAGCCCCCTCCCACCAGGAGAAACCAAGGAAAGTGACCTCTCAGTAAGGACATGCTGCACAGGGCTATAGCCCAGGGCAGATGGAGACTTTCTTTCCAGTCAGTAAGGAAGGTGAGAAGACATCAAAGTTGGAAGCTATGCATTTGAGAATGTGCTGGAATTCTATTGTAGATCAAAGTGAGGGGATATGGGAAGCCACGCCACACGAATCCTGAAGTACCTTCCCAACCTTGCTTCTGAGCCAAATCTTTAAGAAGTAGAGGTCTGAGGTCTCAGAAGTGAGTGGTTCTGTGGCTCTGAGATTGTTCCATAGTCCAGGAACGGAGGAATACCAAAGTATGGGAAGGGGAAGAGAAAAAGGCCCTGGCCAGGGGACACCTCTTCCCAGTGTGCTCCCCAATCAGCCCCCTTGCCTGCATCACCATCAGTTGCCAACTCTTCCCCATCCAAGACACTGGGAGCCTCATTCCCACTGAGGTCAATAGGAGCTAAACCTTTCCTTCAGGGAACTGTTTTGCCAACTCTACCCACCTAAACCTGTGAGACTGTCTTAGGTCAAGGGGAAGTTGAGCCAACAGGCCCTGAGCTTGAGCAGCAACCTAGCTACACATTTAGTGATTCAGATCCAAAAATACACAGTCCCGTGCACCAGGACCTATGTTCTAAAAAAGATGATTGTCAAAGGATAGAAGCAACCCTAACCATAGACCTGACCCTAAGAATGAAGGGAGGAGGAGTGGGAGGGTGCATCTCTCCCAGTTCAGAGAAAGGGGAGCAGAAAGGGTTTCCCAGAGGAGATGACCATGCAAAAGGCCTTGAAGAAAGAAATAGCTGGCCAGTTATACAGGATGAATACAATGCAGACACATGACCTGCAGCAAGGTGACCAGTTAATAACTAACCTGACATTAGTTAAGGGTACTCGTTACTTTTTTCATTGCTATGATCACATATCTGACAAGAGCAATGTGAGGAAGAGGGATTTCTTGTGGCATATGGTTTGAGGGTACAGTCCATCCTAGCAGGGAAAGCACGATGGCAGGAGCATGAAGAAACTGGTCCCACTGCATCCATAGTAAGTGGAGAGACACAAATGCTGGTGTTCAGCTCACTTTCTCCTTTTTACTCAGCCCAGCCCATGAGATGGTGCTGCCCACATTCAGAATGAGTCTTTCCTCTTCAGTTAAACCTCTTTGGAACACCCTCGGAGATATACCTAGAGGTGTGTCTCCTAGGTAATTCTAAATCCAGCCAAGGTAACACAATAAAGATTAACCACTAAGATAAAAGCTCTTAAATGTTCTCCCCACAGGTGTGAGGTGGTGGATCTATTTATTAGCTTGAAGATGGTGATCATTTCAGAATTTGTGCACATATCAGAACATTACATTGTATATGTGATATAGATACAGTTCTGCTTGTTAAGTATGACTTACTAAACCAAGAGAAGAAATTTAAAAAATCAAAACAAAAACAAGAGAATCAAACTAGTGGAAAAAGAGGGGAGAGGAGTCGGCCAAGATGAGGAAACAGTTGTGGAAAGCCTCAGAGGTGCTATGTGGTCCAGGGCCTTCAGGGGCATGCAAGGAGGGAGAGATTAAGGACCTGCTTTTAAAGGAGTTAAAAGTGTCTGTCTGTGTCTGTGTGTGTGTGTGTGTGTGTGTGTGTGTGTGTGTGTGTTCAAGTCACTGCTCTACCACCTATTTCATAGATAAACCAGCAGCTTGGTTTCCAACTTCTCATCTAGAAAATAGAACATAGTCCTTTACTGGAGTGTAAGCTCCTAGGGGGCAAGTCACTTTCTAGCTCATCTTGTATGGTCAAAGCCTTGAACTACACCTGGCCCTGGGGACCCCTTGGTCAGCTTGTTAAACAAATGAGTGGGTGAAGGATATAATTTATGTGCTACACGTGTCTGGCACAGGTAGATGCTCAAGAATAAAGCTGCTTTTGATGCATGTTCATGGGGCTCAATTGATGAGAATGAAAAAAATGATGGAGACCTTGGATGCAGAAGTCAGGGCTTCTGAAAATTAGGAAGCCAGTGAAGGTCTCAGTGGGTCTGAGAAGCTCCTGGTTGTCAAGCATAAGCCTCTGTTGGGGAATCTGTTGGCCTAGGGACTTGCTGTGTTTGAGTGACATTTTCCTGGGACCCTTGCTAGGCTGCTCCCCATATGTCATTGTCACACAGCAGCTGTGGCCTCTGGAGACAGCCTGAGTCAGGAATTGGGAATTTCTGGAGGTGGCCAATTGGTGACCCCTTGGGGTTGTTCTCTGATGCCTGCATGATATGGCATCACGTGGCCAGCATCCGGGAGACCCTGCATCATGGTGACCTTCATTCTTCCCATGCATCATGACCTCTTGGTCCCATCAGGCCCTGGTGTTTTGTTTGCTGGGAGGAGTGGTGGCCAAGGTGAAGTATGGAGGCCTGTCGCGTGGTGTCTCACTCAGCCCAAGCTGCTTCCTGCTCCAGGGGCTCTCATGCGGGGCTCATGGGGGTAAGGGTGGGGTCGATGGTGTAAAGGACTAACCTCTAACCCTTTCTGTGGCTTGAGTGGCTCCAAGGGAGGTCACTTTCTCCAGAGTGCTCAGCTTCTCTTTTGATGGGTCCAAGACTTTCTACTCACCCCTCCCTCCACTTCTCTAATTCACATGTGCCCCTATGTGCTCCCTACCTGAGTGCCTACAACAAGACATGGCATTCATCTCTTGAGGGCACTTCCGCCACCCTGCAGCCATCTCTGCTCAGGGTCAAATGAGAATGAGTTATGGGGCAGGTGCACTAGCTGCTGAATTTTCTGTGAAACTGAAGTGATAGGGCATCCTGGTGAAGGTAGCTATGTGGGTTAGATGAGGTAAGGCCTAGAAGGGGCAGCAGAAAAATGACAGATGACAGAGCTCAGGAAAAAGGTAGGTAGTTAGTAGGAGTGGTGGTCCACATAAGTTAATGAGGTAAAGAGAGACATTAGAGAAACAAAAATACAGAAACATACAAAACCCCAAAGGAACTGTAGACCGGGGGTGGACACCTTCAAGTTTGTGCTGAGGAGCCTAGAAGGTGACTGAGTCCAGAGTCACTCAATCTCCATCAGAGATAGCTCCATAGAAGAGGTGAGATCACACAGGAGTGAGATTTTGGTAGTAAGAAAGGAAGCTGCTTGGTGAAAAGGAGGAAGGGGATGATTTAAATTGGGGGCAGGGTGGGGGGGTTCACCAAGAAACAGCAGGCCCAGAGTGGTCAGAGATATGAACTGAATTTGGAGTTTGGTACTTAGCATACAGCTGGAACTTAATAAAGATTTTCTCTAAAAAATATTTTATTATTTTTATAGTATTGCCTATATATGCATGTGTATGCATGCATGTAAGTGCACCTGAGGTCGGAAAAGGGCATCAAATTCCTCCTGGAACTGGGGTTACAGATGGTTATTAGCCACCATGTGGGTGCTGGGAATCGAACCCTGGACCTCTGCAAGAGCAGCCAGTGCTCATAATCACTGGAGCCCTCTCTCCAGCTGCAATAAAGATTTTCATTATTACAGTGTTCTCTGGGTTCCCCTCAGTAAGGATTTACCTGGGAAGGACTCATGATGAGTGGGTGAAAGGGGGCAATTTATTGAATACTTATTAAAGTTTGAACACTAGGAGTTGGGGGTAGAGCACTGATTAAATCCTGTCTGCCGGAGGTTATCAACTAATGGCGAAGAGACAATCAGCAAACAAGCCAGAGACTGTGAGGCACGCATTGTATTCCCTCAAGAAAGAATTAATTATGCTTTAAACATCGAAACCTACGGAAAATAGGCAGCGCTCAACTGGCATAAAACACATACTCAGTAAATACTGGTTATTATTTCAGTTCCAGCTTCATCATCCTAGGAGTAAATGATTCCTGAGTCCATCACAGAACAAGATTCTCTGGCTCAGCTTGCGCAGTTGAAGTATTTTAGCCTCTGCAAGCCCTTCGCAGACCGAAGAGTCTGCCACATGGACTCCGGTCATGTGTCCTCTTGACAAACAAGTGGTATTATTTTTCGTATTCTGATACTTCAACTCTGACTCAGCATAAAGACAGTTCACTGTCATCACTGCCTTCAGGCATGGTCACCACCAGGCCAGTGCTGCCAGCACCCACTGGAGCCCACGTGCTGATTGACAATGTCTGGCTCATGGGGATGCATCTTGTCCAAGAGTGTAACCCTGTGTGTCCCATAGCCACCAGCATCTGGACTCCCCAGGTCCTAGGGGAACATAGGGGAGTCACATTTTGAACTCTGCCCCTCTTTACAAAGTACGCCGGCCTCATCCAGTTAAATTCTCACAGCCCAAATGGGGGTATTTTCGGTGACCAGGCTCTGCCATTCACCACTCCAGTGTAACCACTCCTGTCAACGTCACAGTGACCTTTCACAGTTATGGCTCTGTCTCATCACATCTGACCTGCAGAGAGGCCACGCTCCTCCCTGGAGTGGTCGTGCTCATCCCTGAGGCACCATCATTGCCTCACTGATGCCCCTCCATCTCTTTTGGTTTCAGTTTCCTTGTGGATCTGTCCCTGGACTTGGTGTTCATAGCCTGGTCCCCAACAAGCCAGGTCCAGCCACCCATCCTCAAGAATCCAATTAAAACAAATTAATAGTGAAACCAAATTAATAGTGAAATGCAGAAAAGGAGATGTATTCACTATGCACATTGGAAAGAGAAACAAAGAGATCCAGCAATACCCCACCCCCAAGTCCACCTTCAGAGTCCTGAAGTGAGGCTGAGGTTTAAGTAGCGGTGAGAGTTATGCCTATCTAAGCAGTCTCACCTTCATTGACCCATGCTTGTTTTAGCTCCACTCTCCTGCAAGGTGGTCTGACAAGTTGAACCTCTCTTCCTGGAAGAATTTTTCCCTCTGGCTGGTCAGCTTTTTAGGCTTTCCCTTCTCCCAGCAGGAAATTCCAGTCCACTGTCTCAGTAGTCTGAGAGCCAAAGTGAGGGACCAAGCATCTCTTTAGAATCTCTTCATCCCAGGCTCACCCTTACTGACCACCACTGCTTCCCCAGCCAGGCTGGGACCTGGGCTCAGCCAGCACTGTGTTCATCCCCACACCTTCTTCACCCATACACACCCTCACACCTTTGCTGATCTCACCAATGTCAAGGCTTTAAAACCTAGAAGCGTATGAGACTGTGTGCACAGTCTGCCCTGGGTGTCTGATGGGCATTCAAGTGCACACACCACAAACTGAACAGGCCTTTGCTCCAAACCTGCCTGCTCCTGAGCCTCCACATCAGTGTTAGCTTAGGTACTTGTGCCTTCAACCCCAAGCATTGGAGTCTTCCTTTATCTAACTTTCCTCCCTCACACCCAATCTAATCCATCAATATGTTTTATAGTCCTCCCACCAAAACTGTCCCAGAATCCAGCTGTCTTTCACCTGCTATGGCAGTCACCTATAACTATTTATCCTGCTCACGCCATTGCCCACTTTTTTAAGTTGACCCTCAGTAACTGCAGATTTCAGAACTGTAGATTCAACCAACAGAAGGTCAACTGTATTTGAGAAAAGGATATCGCATATGTACTGCATATACAAAAGTGTTTTTCTTGTTCCTGTTCCCTAGATCATCTAGGATAACAACTATTTACATAAGGTCTATATTACTTTAGGTATTGGTTGAAAGATAACTTAAGAGTCTACTGAAGATGTGCCTGTGTTATATGCAACTACTATACTATTTATTAAAGGAATCAAGTGTTCTCGGATCTTGGTATTTGAGGCGGGGCCTCATCCTCCCGTGGATACCAAGGGTCAACTATATTCTTGGCAGAACAAAATCACTCATTGGCTCCCATCTCACCATTAAAGCCAAGGTCATGACAAATTCCTATAAGATGCTACATAATTGAGTTGGAGAGATGGTTAAGAGCACTGGCTGCTTTTGCAGGGGACCCAAGTTTGATTCCCAGCACCCACATGGCAGATAACAATCGATTGTAACTCCAGTTCCAAGGAAATCTGACACTCTCCTTTGACCTCCTCAGGCATTGCAAGACACGGGTGCACTTGCATACATGCAGGCATTACAGTCATACACAAAAAACAAAAATAATAAATAAAATATTTTTTTTAATTAGAAAAGATGCTACATAATCTATAGCCTCTGCTCTCTTTTTTAATTTAAAAAATTAAATTTATTTATTTTGATTTTATGTATATGAGTGTTATGCCTGCATGTCTGTAAGCACACCTGCATCATGAAATGCCTGTGGAAGAAGAAGAGGGCGTTGGATCCCCTGGAAGTGGAGTTATAGATGACTGTTAGCAGCCACGTGGGTTGCTGGATTTCAAACCCGGGTCCTCTGCAAGATCAGCCAGTGCTCTTAACCATTGAACCATCTCGCCAGCCCCAGCCTCCTATCTCTGTCTCTTCTTTTACTCACCAGGTATCAGAGATTTAACTGCCTTGGATGCAGTTTGAGCACCAATAGGTGTGCTCTAATTTCAAGGCTAGTGCCCTTGCTCGCCTCTACCTGGAATAATCTTCCCCATATATCCGTGTGCCTGATTCTCACCTAGTTCCAGTTTTTCTCTCGTGTCATTTTCTCATGGAGGGTTCCCTGGCTGCACTACTTAAACTTGAGCCCATACCAACCTGTGACACTCTCTGTGCCCTTTTCCTCCCTTATTCCTCTCTGTAGCCTACATCCCAGGTAATGCACTATATAATGACACGTTTGCGTGTCTGTTGACAGTCTTCTACCTCCTTTACCTATTCATTGCTGTGTCCCTGGCACCTAGAATAGGGTCTGGTCCCTAGTAGGTGTTCACAGAATGAATGTGTAAAGGATACCTATCCCCTGCACAGCTTTCAACCCTTCCTCATTGCCTCAAACTCTACTGTGGGCACTGACTGTCACTGTACTTAGGGAGGTGCTCAGACTCTCCTCCAAACAGACCCCCTGTTTAGCCCTTCCTGAGAGTTGCCCTGTAGAAGAGTTTGGCTGCTTAAGTTGTACATTGGTGGGACTGCCACCCCCCCATAACTATAATTGAAACCCTGCCATAACAATGCTTATTTGCATGGTGGATTTGGGGTTAGTCTGTACGAGTGCAAAGCAAGGACCCTCAGGTGAAGCTAATGCTAGAGACTGGGGCTGCCCACCCAAATGTGTGTTGAAACTTAACTCCAAGGCATGTATGTTATCAGGAGGTAGAGTCTTTGGGAAGTGATTAGGCCATGAGGGCTACTCCCATGAATGGAACTGATGCCCTTACAAGGGAGACCCCAGAAAGATCTCTAGCTGCTTCTTCCATGTCTGAGTTTAGGGAGAAGACAGCATCCATGAGCCAGGACACAGCTCTCACTAAACATGGAATCTGCCCGCATTGCAATCTACCAATTTCCAGCCTCCAGCACTGTGAGAAATAAACAACTTCTGTTTATAATCATCCAACATATGACCATGCTGTCTGTATACACCCTAAACCAATACATCTAACACCTGATAGTGCAAGAGAGATGAGCAAAGACGAACACGTGGAGAGGGGATGTGATGAAGGAACAGATGTCACAGAGGCTTCCATAACCACAGTGCACAGAAGCCTAGGAGGGGGAGCCCAAGTGTGTCAACCAGAATGGTTTGGGTCCTTCACTAAACTAGAAGCATGCCACAGGATGGCTCTAAAAGGCTGAGGGGCCCAGACACCACAGGTTCTAAATAGGGTAGACACCCAGGGCTGCTAATGTTCCATCCAAGTTGACCCCATACCACCCAGTCAGCTAGGGAGTCATTGTGCCTGATGATGGCCACAAGCTGTGGAGAGAAAGCCCTGTTGTCTTTTCCCTTGAACCAGTTAGCTACAGGCCTGTCCCAGCTTTGTGAACTGTAACCATGAGTACACCCTTCCTGTGGCCAAGCCCAGTGATAAATCACAGGAGCCAGTGGACAGGGAAGGCCCAGGAGAGGGCATCTCCATGTCTGCAGGAACACAGCCAACAGCATGTACCTGGCAGTGGACCAGGGACTCATTGCTGGACATCAGAGGCTACTCAGTGAATGACTCCTGTAAGAATTAAGGTGCGTAGCTGGGAGCTCAGACTAAACTCCGCATCCTTAGGTCTGACTGAATGCGATCTTCACAGCCTCATTCTTTCTCAGCCTCACTGTCCTCATTTGTAAAATGGGGTTAATAATGGGATCATGGGTCAGATTAAAGGAAATAAAGTTGCTAAAGTGCTTGGAAGAATCAGTAGTGGCTCCAATGGTACCAGTTGCTTATTACATGAGTAAAGAAAGATTGCAGTGAATGGGGAGAAAAACTGGACTCACAGGCAGCACCTCTAACCTTTAGAAGAACACTGGATCTGAAGTCCAAGGATAGAGCCTCAGATCTGGCAGGGTGACTTCTCTCTGAGTCTTGTTCTTGAATCTGCCCTGCTTGGCCCTTAGGTCTCTTACAAAGCTCAAACAATACAGCATATGTGGAAATATTTTGGGATGCCCAAATACCTGAGAATGTTAGCTATGGTGTGAGTGTTGCTCCTCTTCCTTGTCCTGCACCCCACCCAGGCTCTCCTCAGCCAGAGAGACTCCCTCTAACCCTTTTGTGGCCCTCATCTGCCTTGGAATCTCATTTGGCTCCTGGAAAGCCTGTAGAGCGCAGCACAAATTGCCCAAGGTTACTTCCAAAGCCTCTGGTGGCCCTTCCTCCTTAAAAATGTCATGCCTAATGGGAAAGAATTCAGGCTCAAGTTCAGTCCCATTAAAGTCTATGCACATCCATTGAGTGGCTGCCAGATGCCAGGTCCTGAACACTGATGACCTAGGAATGAGGGAAGTGCCCTCCTCCACTTCTAGGAGCTGAGAATCTGGTGGGCAAGCTGTCATACCACATACAACCTCAATTACATACATATTTCAGAGAGCCTATAGAAGGCACTGTATCTAGCCTGGAGGAATCAGAGAAGACTTCCCAGAGGTGGCAGTATGGGAGAGGAGCCTGGCCCTCACTCATCCATGTCCAATACAGAGCTTTCACATGACAGACCCTTTGCCACCCTAGTGTCTCCTCATTCCAGGGGACACAGATCTGCCCCTTCTTCAAGCTAAAGGGTTCCTTAAACTGTGTGGTCCATCTGTCATTAAAGAGGTCAGAGACCTGAAGAGGCTTTAAAATCAGTGTTTCTCCTGGGGTATCTGTTTCCAATCAGACTGACCCCTGCAAAAGGATATCAACTGGCGTTAAACATGATCCCAGAGAGGGATTCTCAGAGCTCTCAAATCTGCCTCTTCGGCTGCCACAGTGAACCTGACTCTTGCACAGCACTCACCAGTTTGCACAAGTCATTGCAACCCACTCTGGCAGTTCTGTGAAGTGACTGTCTCACTCACCCTGTTTATAGGTAAGGAAGCTGAGTTTGGACAAAAGTCCTTGAGGTATAATTGTGAAACTGGGAGTTCATTTGAGAAGTCGCAGCACCCTGGGTCAACATCATGGTCTAACTACAAACTGCAAAGTCGGTTTCTGAACTGAAAACTGTAACTACTTTCCTGCCCACTCCTCCTTTTTCACTCTTCGAGAAGATCATCTTCCAAAAACAGGAATTTCTGGTGGCCATATGGCTAGAGTTGGTCTCTTTACCACCACTGGACCCACCATTATTCTCTTCCTCTCTCACTCTCCCTCTTGC
This sequence comes from Nannospalax galili, assembly GCF_000622305.1. Classification (NCBI taxonomy): domain Eukaryota; kingdom Metazoa; phylum Chordata; class Mammalia; order Rodentia; family Spalacidae; genus Nannospalax; species Nannospalax galili. The sequence continues at coordinate 3,551,678 of NW_008346683.1, forward strand.
CCTCGCTTCTTGCTCTCTCATCCATGTCCCTCTGTCTCTCTGTTCTAGATACATCTGGTATATTTCTTTCTCCCCTATTCAGAATCTGTCTGAATATTCAGACATTTGTCTCTCTGTCTCTGTCTCTGTCTGTCTCTGTCTTTCTCTCTGTGTGTGAATGTACATGTCCAAGGTTCTAAGTACTATATTTGCTCTGCTAACTAAGGCTGTTCAGGACTACATCTTGCAGATCTTCTCAGGGGAAAACCATGGAGAAAATCTAACAAGGCCCCCACCCAAAGCTGCATGCGCCTCCCCAGCCCCCAGCAAGAAAGAGCAGACAATTTCCAGAGAAGCAGTAAACAGGAGACACCAGCTAGCAGTAACCTACTTTGTAGACGCTCTGCAAACATCTGGGTAAAGAAGGAGGGCCCACCCTAGAACAGCTGCAGGAGAGACGGGATGACCACCACTCAGCCCCCTTAAGTAAGGCATGTGGAGGGTGTGTACCAGGGAGCAGAGTCAGTAAGAGTAAAAAGTCAAAGGTCAGCCTCTTTTGCTTGTCACAGGCAACAGGGGAAGCTAGGAGTTCAGAGGGAGAAAAAAAGAGTTCAGTGTGTCCCTCATCCCTGTTGGCAGAGTTCAATGCTATTTACTCCTGGTTTGTAGCAATGAGCCTCTGGACCCTGGATTTCCTATCTTGGCTCCTAATTCCATACTTGTCTGATAGGCATGACAATTCTCCCATCACAGACATATAGTGATGTTTTATTAAATGGTATCTCTGGATACCTATAACAGAGCTTGGCAGATACTTGGGGCACTCAGATACAGATACTTGGGGCCCTCCTTCTCCTGTATCCAGAAAGTCTTTCTGCATGAGCCCAGCTCCCAGGGCTCTTAGCCTCTGCTCTCTGCAGCTCTTTCCTGGTCTTTACTTCCCTGTTCAGGCTCCTTTGCCAGGCTGCTTGTTCATCTCAGACTGTTTCCTACACACCCCATCTCATCATTTCCGTGGTGCTATGGTTTGGATGTGGTTTGTTCTAGTTTCTTTTCAATGCTGTGTCAAAATACTCTGACCAACACCAACTTGGGGAGGAATGGTTTATTTGGCTCACATCTGCTGGGTCACATCTCACTGAGGGAGCCCAAGGTAGGAACTCAGGGAAGGAACCTGGAGGCAGGAGCTGGATGGAGCACAGGCCATGGAGAAATGCTGCTTACTGGCCCATGCTCAGCCTGCTTTCTTATACAATACAGAACAACCTACCTAGGGGTGGCACCACCCACAGTGGGCTGGGCCCTCCCACATCACTCAGTAATCAAGAAAATGCCTCACAGACATGGCCACAGGCCAGTCCAATGGAGGCGATTCCTCAGTTGAGGCTCTAGCTACCCAGGTGTGTCACTAAACAGCTACAGCTATCCAGCACATGATTCAGGGTCCCCCAAGGGTCCATGTGTTGGAAAGGCTTGGTCCTCTGGAGGGTTATATCAGGAGGTAAGGTAGAGCCTAGTGGGAGGTCCTTGGGTCCCTGGGGGGCATGCTCAAAAGGGACTGAGTTACTTCTCATAGGAACCCTGTAGGTGTCTCCAACCTTTTGACATTGTGACAGAACATTGTCTTCTATAGAGTTTACTCTGGAGAATGGTACATTCCAGTTTTTTTTTTTTTAATCACCAGTGGTCTCATTTTGTTTTAAGTAAGTTTATAGTTTTATGTTGGGCCACAGGTTGGACATTCCTACAAGTGGTTCCTGCCAGAGGGTAGTTATAAAACTGAGCAAGCCTGGCCCTACCCCTTTCTCTGTTTCCTGGTTCAAAAGGTGACTGCTTGCTCTCACACACATTCCCACCATCTGTACCCTAACCAAAGGAAACAATGAGGCCTCTAAACTTTGAACCTCCGAAATGGTAAGCTAAATAAACCTCTCATATCCATAAACAGCCTGCCTCTAGTATTTACTTAGAGGAATGAAAAGCTGACTGATACTCCTGGCGACCACTGACTTCTGTTGACAGTGTCTTACACTGAGAGAGAGGTACCCGCCATCACATCCTAGGTAAAGCATGGGGTTTAATGTTAGCTAGACCCAAGTTTAGATCTGACCTTCTCTGCCCATAACTTCTGAAACAAGGATAAAGAGGACAGGATCGGATTCTGAAGAAACAAGCACAGTCTGCCCTCACTGACTCATGGATCAACTTTCAGCTGCTGCTCTGTGGTGTTGTAGCTCCCTCAGTACCTAGCAGGCTGAAAGGCAGCGAGCCCAGATCAGTCCTTTCCTACCACTGACTCGTCTGTGACAATTCAACTAGGACAGGAACACTGAGAGAGCACAGCCACAGATACACAATGAATATTCTGGAACCATTCCTGTCTGACAACTGTTTCTACAGTTAGAAGAGAAAAATGTCACCCAAAGGAGAGAGGTTTTCTCAAATGTCTGGCAACCATGTTCATGGAGTTGTTTGTTCTCTATTAAAATGCAAAGGAGGTAAGTAACATCGGGGCCTCATTGGTCCTTAACGCCTGAGGGTCATCATGTGCAAGTCACAGCCTGTTTTCACAGAGTAGCCTGAGAGGGCACAGAATGGCCCATCTCATTCATGACCCCTTCACCAAGCTAGTGAATCAAGTCTGATTCCTTCTGAGAAGGACACTTGTTTAAGGTTATATGGGTACTAGTGCTCAGAGATAGGATTCAAACAGTCTGAGTCCAGAGCTGGGTTTCCCAGGACATCTGCTGCCTGTAGGAAGCAGGTACCTCTAAGAAGATGGTGTCCCTAAAGAGGGGGACTGGAAAGAGAAAGGCCAATTCACTATCTCCTAGGCAATTCTCCATTGACCTAGTCTTCAAGAGAGAAGAAACAAGGGAGGAGAGAGAGGGTGACAGCCTAGGTGGGCCTTCGTGCTCACCTGTGCTGACTAGAGCTCGTGACAGACAGCTAAAGACAGTTGTCACCTGAGCCTGGGGCATACAACAGCCCATGCTGTCTTCTTGGGGGTAAGAAAGTGACTTACATGTTGAGCTTGCTTTTCCAACCTGTCCCCACTTTGGTGAAATCCATGAAGACTGTGAGACTCAAGTCTTCCTGAGCAGGTGGGCAGCAGCCATGGTGGTAACTGAATTGGCTCTGTCTCTAGCCTCTCTCCTTCCCTAATGTTCCCTCCCTGTCTGCCTCCAATCTTGCCTGACCTGTGGCCACTGCCCTGGTTAGAAAGGACTCAGGTCACTAGCTGGCTTATGGAACCAGGATGCCTTGGAATTGTCTGTAGAGCCAGCCAAGGATTGATTGTTCCTTCCATCCAGTTGGGCATGCAGCATATCAAATCCTCAGCACTGTAGCCAAATGAGGCATTAAAAGACTGTGACCCCCAGCCCCTCCCCTGATACCTTTGGGAATCCAGTAACTATTCCTATAGTTTCCAAAGCCACAGTTGAATTATTTTTGGTCACTCAGGTGTGTGTGTGTGTGTGTGACTGAAATCACTAGATATCTCATATAGATCAACTGACGATGATTTGTAGAGGTTTTTGATTCATTCAAAGGGTTTGATTGGTTTATTATTCTTCATTGTTTAACAGATCATTAGCTGTGTTGTTTTGAGTAAGTGACCTGATTTATTTGACTCTTCCCCTAACAATGGATGTACCCAGGGCCCTGGTAAAGATTGACTAGGCTAATACATCACATGCTTAGAGTGGGTCTTAGGACCTGTTCACTGGTGTTGATGTTAATGTTATTATTATGTGGAATATGGAATATTTTTAAGCACAATATACACCATGAGGAAAGTGAAGTGGATGTTTTACATTGCACATAAGGAGTCAAGTCATGGGAGTGAAAACAGGACAACCATACACAGTCTAGTGGAGGGTCATGGGCTCAAAACTCAGGCAGAGCCAGGTACAAATTCCAGCTCTTCTGCTTCCTCTCTGGGTGGCCTTGAGTGAACTGCTTTTCTCCTCTGGTCTTCTGTTTTCTTTTCAATAGTGATGTCTGTATGTGCCACAGAATAGGCACCACCAGTAGTTGCCATGGTGACAGAGGTCCTGTCTCTTCATATCCCTTCCTGACTTTCTCCCCCTCAACTATGGAGCTAATGAGCACTAAAACGGTGATTTGAGGCAGGTCTTTTCCCTTATGTCCTCTGCTCTTCTAGAAGTTTCCCTGAAGGCTTTGAGAGCTCAAGCTGAGGTCCAGGAGCCATTCTGGACTAGGAGGCCAAGAACTTTCTGCTTCAACTTCCTATCTGGTGAAATGAAAAATTTCAAACTGGAGAAGTAAACACCTAGATTTAAAAAAAAATAAACAACTATATAGTTGCATTCTCTTAGTTCTTGGTAGTTTAGTTATTGGTTATGGATAGAAATTTGGAGCCATTAGCTTGGGACATTTCACTATAATATAATCAATAACAGGCCTTGCAAAGATGTTACTCCATTGTGAAAAGTCCATCCACAAAGTGACAACTGTGTCTTGCTAATTTACCTGTTGACAAATAGATTTGTATTAATACTTAGAGTTGTGCTTAGTATGTTTTTACAGCCTGTCCCATGAGATAAGGGCACCAACACCAGTATGGTAGAATGGTTATGAACTTGACTCCACACTCAGATTGCTTGAGATTGAATTCCAGATCTTATACTTTGGGCAACCTGGTAACACCTCTGTGCCTCAGTTTCCTCGCCCATAAAGTAGGATGACAATAGGGGTAGAACTATCCAGTATACGTAACTATGAATGGACTGAATGGGATGACTCAGATGGAATGCCTAATGTGGCTCCTGAGTCAAAAGGCTCCAGTTTGTTATCCACTCCACATTACCCAACCCCAACACTACTCTAGTGTCTTTGTGAAAGACACTTGAAGCCTGTTCTTCATGCCCAGGATAGAGAGCCAGTGTCACCTTTGTTCCCAACTACCAGAAGTAAAATTACCCAAGGATTCCGTCAGAGTATTTATCTCCAGTAACCACTGTGCCCTAAATTTCCATTGGTCCTATTTGTTTGCTGTCCACAGGAATGTGATCTTAACTCTCAGAGAAATTCAGGTTGGGATGGACCATGAGGTTCACCTTGTCTGGCCACTGTTTGGATACAGAGACCCTCCCAGACTGCCAGCCCTTCACCCCTCAAATGCCTCTGGTGATAGAGAGCTTCTCACATCTTGGCCACTGCACCTTACATCTGGATGGCTCTAATTTGAACAAAGTTCTTCCTGAACTGAGTTCTGACCTGATCATCTCTGCTAGCTACCCTCTGCCGATTCCGTATTGCTCTAGGCTTACATCCAAATGCCTAAGACCTCTCAGAGCCAACAGGCCCTCCATCATTGCCAGCAGCACCTCTGCCCACACCCTGATATTCCAGCAAGAGCTCAGTACAATTCTGCCCCTCTGCCTGTGTTTGTACCCCATCTTCCCTCCTCTGACAATTTCCTACACATTCTCTAAGCCTCTGATCAAAGTTACTCCTTCAGGAGCTTGGCCAGGTCCCTCAAAAGATGTAGAACTCTGCCCTCAAGCACCTCCAAGTTCCCACTGGAGCATGCATCTCTCTCTCCTTTGAGTAACAGCTCCTTATTCCTGTTCCCCATTAATCCTTCCTGTCTCAGCTTAATGCTTGCACAAATGGGTGCCCAGAAAGCAATTCCCCAGTGAACAGACACAGGAAGGCTACACTGACTGGTGTTCCCGGGCCAGTTTCATTCCTGGATCTAACCTTTTTCATATGGCATCCTTCAAATATGTGAAGACAATTTTCTTGCTCCCTGGATCCTCTTTTTCTCCATGTTAGCATCCCTAATTCTTGGGGGGGGGGGTTCCCTGGGGATGGAACCCAGGGCCTTGCCTATGCTAGGCAAGCACTCTGCCATTGAGCCTCAGTCTGTCATTCTAATTTGACCAGCCTTTTCTTATCTGGTACAGTTTCAAGTCCCTCTTATCCCTGTCACTCTTCTCTACTTAAATTCCAAATATTTAGCATCCTTCTCAAGCTATATCTTCTAAAACTGATCCCTAAGTGCCCACATGGTCTGCTCCCCACTTGTTCTAGCTGTGATATAGCTCAGGGCATGGAAAGAAGACTATCCTTAAACAGTGGAACATAGGTGTTATCTGTCAGCTAAGTAGCTGGGAGTAATGTTCAAATTATCAAACAGTTGGCATAGCTCAGCTCAGCTCAGGAACTGGCCAACAGCTACAGCTTTTGAGCAGGATCCAGAAGCCCCCGTCGAGCCTGGTATTAACCTTTGGGTTTGGGATCACAGGATAGGAAAGCAGGTAAGATCACACATCAGAGCAGCAGCAACTCGACCAGAAGTGTAGAAATGTCTTTTTGAGACAGGGTCTCCCTACAGCCCTAACTGGCCTGGAACCTGCTATGTAGATCAGGCTGGCATAGAACTCAGAGATCTGCCTGCCTCTGCCTCCTGAGTGCTGGAATTAAAGGCATGTGCCACCATGCCCCAGAAGTGTAGAAATGTATGAATGTTGGATAGATGAGAGGCTGTCCCTGTGTGGACCAGCTGGGTATTGGTTTTGGATATGGCCAGTCACGGACCTCTAGGGCTCACAGTATCAACCTCCTTATCTGGGAAGTGAATTGAAAGAACCTGCTGTTCAGACTGTGAAGGGACACAATGGTATCCCCCTTTCCTTCCAGAAACCAAAACCAATTAAGAAATAAGGAAACTGAGCAAGCAGATGAGGTAGGAGCGGTCTCCTTACTCCCTGAGAACAGTTAGATACCTGCAGGAGAGGGGCCGTTTGCTGGCTCAGACTAGCCCCTGTGCCCCCGAATGTCACAGGCCACACTGGACCAGAGCCCGCACCCCCACTATGCAGTTTCCACCTACATCTCCAGCCTCGCCTCATCACTCTCTGAATGTTCCAGCTGCACCGGGCTTGTGGCCATTTTTAACCATGCCCTATCTTCTGATCACCCCATGTCTTTTTGCCTGCTGCTCTTTCGTCCTGGAATGTTCTATCTTCTTTCTCTGGCCAACTAACTCCTTCCTGCTTATTAATATTTGTCTTTCCTGTCTCTTCCTCAAAAGCCTAGTCCTGCCTGCAAACTTTAATTGAGAGCTGTGGGTTTCATGCTAAATCCCAGGGCTATAGGAAGCCAGTGGGGTGTAACTTGATGGAGCTTGCCTCCATGGGAAGTCAAGCAGCAAGAACTTTCATTGCATTCAAAGCTATCCAGCAAGATCTTCAGTTTAGCACTCTGAATCTAGCAGGAGGAGAGGGATAGAGGGGCGCCACCTCTGAGGAGATTTGTGCCCCATCTGTCGACGTCTGTTTCCTTTTTGAGCCCTGTGTTTCTTGCTTCTTGAAATACATGCAGATTCTATTTAGTGACATACTGTCCATGCTCGTGGGAACAAGCATTTTTCAGCCTGGGCCACTACAAGTGCTATATTTGGTAATAGAGTTGTTAGACCTAAGGATCTTGCCTCTCAGCAAGAACCTTTCCCTTCTATGCTGTTAACACATCCAGCTCCCACTTAAGTTTGTAGATAAGCTGTTGAAATTGAAGGACTTGACAGAGAGTGCTTAGCACAGTCATTCAGCATGGTACAGAGTCAGCATTAAATACCATATAGGAGTTATTGTTATTATTACTATATTAGTAGGCTAATTAATACCTAATTGCTACAACTGGTGAACTCTTGAAATCTCAGTGATTTACAAATTACAGGTTTACTTCTTACACATGAGACCTCTGATTTGAGCCAGGAAGTCCTCCTCCATCTAGCCATCCAGAACATGTAGCCTCCATGGGCATCTGAACACAGAAGAGAGACAGAGACACGTCAGCTCCTAAGTGCCTCTGCCTAGACCTCTGCTACACCTTGACCCCGAATCTTGTGATTCTTTTCTAACTTCGTTGGCCAAAACTAGTGAAAGGACCCCAGTCTGATTCCTGAGAGGATGGGAAATGTGTGGGACCCCTAAAAGAGGTGGTAATTCATACCATCTCTGCAATAATTACTGCAGTGGAGAGAAACACGCCTGCCCCTCATCTCCTTTGCAAAAAGACCACATGGAAAAAAGACTCATAATAATGGCTCGGTGCTGTTACTTGGCTTCATAAACTCTCATTACCTTCTTAGCAAAATGGGGATGAATGAGAACCTAGCTCCATGGAGTTGTTTGGAGGTTGCATGATGGATGTGATAGTGCAGAGGGTCTGGCTGATTCATTAGATTGGTCTGGAGATGATTACCTGGCTTTTGAGGTCTATACCATCAATGAGCACTGAACTCAGCAAAACTCTTTTCAGTGCTCCTCTTTCAGTCTTTCTGTCACAAGTCCATCAGATCCTCGATTTCTTTTCAGAGGCCACATCAGCTTGCTCCTCAGTGTGCAGGGCCCTGCCCTGATGCTCAATGAGGGTTCCATACATAAACACTAGAATGGTGCTTGAAGCCTCCAAGTAAGTAAGCAACAGGCCTCTAGGGCCTGTAGGCTCTCTTCAAAGGAGGTCACAAGATACACTGAGAATATGAATTCTGGGTTCTGTGGTATAGCATGATGCTGGTAGAATTACTTCCATCCCTGTCTCTGTTTCTCTATCTGTAAAATGGGAGAGTGGAGAGCCTGAATTTTCATGACACAGATTCTGAGTCAAACTTTCCTGGTTCAAATGTAGGTTCTAACTTTTCCCATCTGTTTGGGGACAATCATATTCTCCTTGTGTGTGTGTGTGTGTGTGTGTGTGTGTGTGTGTGTGTGTGTGATATGTGTACATGTGGGTGTGCGTGCACATACCTGTGAACATATGGAGACCAGAGGAGGACATCAAGCGTCCTGCTCTTTCACTTCTGTCTTACTCCTTTGAACAAGGTTTTTCACTAAACCTGAAGCTAAGCTTGTTGGGCAGCAAGCCCTGTTGTCCTTTCTGTCTCTGCCCCTCCTCCCAAAGTGCTGAGTTACAGACCAGTGCAGGATAACACATAACTTTTTAATGTGGGCACTGGGATCTGAGTTCAGACAGGCACTGAGCTATCTCTCCAGCCCCCACATTACCCTTCTTGATACTTAGTTTTTCTATCTGTGTAAAGAGATACTGCTAGTACCTGTCTCATAAAACTGTTACAGGGACTTGAAGAGAAGTTGTACAAAACACTAGCAATGTATTTGTCTGACATGAATCCAATGTTGTTGAGTAACAGTGTAGAATTATGTTCAGTAACAAAAGAGAATGAACTATTGATTCAAACAGCAACATGAATCCTAAAAACTCTATCTTGAGCAAATGAAGCTAGATGCATATAATTCCATGTAGAAAAGATAAACCTAATCTATAGTGACCAAAAGCTGATTAGTAATTGCCTGAGGCTTGGGTTGCCTGGGGTATACAGGAATTTGGGAAATATGTGACAGAAATGACTCATATCTTCATTGCAGTAATGACCATGAATCTACCTTCTTTTCGACACTCAAAGGACCTAAGCACTTAAAATCAATACTCAGGAGGTGGTGAGATGACTTAATCTATACAGCGCTTGCCTTGCAAGCAGGAGGACCTGAAGTCTATCCCCAGGAACCACATTAAAAAAGCTGGGTGTGGCGGCTTATACTTGTGATCCCAGCAATGGAGACTGGCAGATTCCTGTCCAGCCAGCCTAGCCTACTCTGCAAGCTGCTAGCCAATGAGAGGTTCTGTCTCAAAATAAAGTGGGCAGAGATCCTGAAGAATGCCATCTGAGGCTGTTTTCTGGCTTCTCCTTATACATGCAAATGAACACGCACCTATGCGCGCGCACACACACACACACACACACACACACACACACACAATAAATGATTTTATTGCATATAGATTATACCTGTGTAAAGTACACTTAATTAACAAATAGACAAACACAAAGAACTAAAACAAGAAAATGAGTTGGGTTGGACCAGTTAAGCTATAATTCTGACTCTAAGAAATCCTGCCAGGGCGTACTCTGTCCTGCCCACCAATAGCCCACCCAGGCTGGGAGTCCTTTTGTTCCAGTCCCTCTCCTCTGGGCATCTGCTGTGCACATCCTGGTCCCTGGTCCTCACCCTCAGCCAGCCACCTCAGCTCCCCTGCTGTGTCAGTAACCTACATGAGGAGATGGGCAGGAGGGGCACAAGATCCCAGACATGATTGGGAGTCCCACAGATTACCTCACAGTGGAATGAATATATTGGCACTCTCACTCTAGGGTGTGGGATTGGTGACCCCGCTGTCTGTGAAGGGCCCGTGACCATGATTCACAAGGCAGTGTGGGAGGTAGCTGGGTTGTCAGCTGATCATGATGCATCAGGGTCTGGTCTTCTTATTCCCGACTATAAACTAGCATGTTGAGAATAAAACACCTCTCATACACCCCCTTCAGGGCACCATCCCAATTTTGCTGATGAGGGAGTTAGGACGGGGAAAAAAATACACACTTGCCCAGCCTCATAGCTAGAAGGGACAGAGCTGGGATTTGAACCCAGTCCATCTAAAATGAACCTATGGAAAACGGATGCCTCATGCCCTGCCCCTGCACATACAGAACAAATGACCAGAAACAAGGACATTTGGAAACTCATTCTCAGAGCCCAGTGGCAGCAGCAGAAGCAGCTGGAGTAGCCTTCCCTGACTCCTGTCTTAAAGAAATGTAAATCACACCTGGAGTCCTCGTTCCAAGGAAGTCTAGGAATGTTCGGTTAAGGTTTTCCTGATCCATCCCAATAAGTAGGCACCTTAGAGGGAAAACAGAATGGATAAAGAAGAATCTCTCTACCTTGAGAAACAATAGTAGATTGGAAGGAATAAAAGGCCAGGGAAGGGAAGTGTTAGAACCCTGTAAACCAGTAGAAACCAGTGTAAGCATGCCTCAAGGAAGATTTATCCCAGGGTATACTGGAGGGTCGCACAGAATCCAGGGGCACCAGTCAATCCAGGAAGAGCCTAGAGCCAGGAAACATTGCTGCCACTTTCTTGCATCTCTGATCCCAGTTCCTCTCTGTGCCTACACTTCCTGCTCCACCTCCCTGCTGACAAGTTCCTCTGCTTCTCAGATGTAGGCACCAGGAAGCATGACTGCCACTAGGGGCCAACTGCTCAGTGTGGGCCTGACCTCCTGTCAGTCAATCAAGTCTGTCAGTTTGTCAGACTCTTTCTCTTTCTTTCCACCAATCCTAAATTCTGAGGAAAGAGGCTTGGCTGGGGGTAGGCCAGCAATCCTTCCCCACCTGTCGTATGTGTGAAAGATGAAAAGGAGCTGCCACCTTCCTTTGCCACCTGCCCCCTATCTAGTGATGAGACTAAATAGCCAAGATGAATTGGGAAGTGGTTGTTGGCCCAAAGGCTGAGAATCCTCCCCCAAGATCAATCCTACATACATATAGCCATGCATACTGTTGCTAGCTTAATCTGGGCTCAGGAATTTTTCAGACTGCTCCCACATGCACAGATGCCTCTGAGCTATTGTCACCCAGACTCCAGACGAGGGACTGCATCTGTTCGCCCAGCCCAGGCCCCTTAAGGCAGCAGGCCCAGTCTCTCTCTACACCCACCTACCATAGCAGCAATGGCCCTAGACTGTCTTCGTTTATTTCTGGACCTTTTCTCACTCAGATCACATCTCTTTAGAGTCTTGGCTCTTTGCTTAGTTCAATTCTGGCTTCTGGCCCTTTCAATTCATTGTCAGTTCTTAGTTTTCTTAGTCCTTCGACTAAGCTGGGCCCTGTAATCCTACAGTGCTCCCATTTCTAGAGTGTCATTAGGAGGGCCATTTTCCTCTGCCTCCAAGTCCAGCCTCCAAGTCCTGCTGGTTGCTGGTCATCACCTTGGCGCGAACAATTGGGCATGACCATGCTGACGACTTCAAGAGTATCTCATGGCTTCAACCATTTGTACTTGGCCAAACTTTTGGCCTTTTGTTCAGCATTCTGAGTTTAGGATCCACACCAAGCCCTTCACCAGGTGCCAGGACATAGAGATACACAGTTGTGAGACCGCTGCCCATAGGAGGCCACAAATGTTCAGCTGCAGTCGGAGCTTGCTGTATTAGACATTGGTTAGCAGCTAAGAGACAGCCACCAGGATCCAGCCTGTCAAAGGAGAATACACGACAGCCCAGAATGTCAGAGATAATTCTAGTCCTGGCATGGTAAGCTAGAAGATAAGAAGTCTTTGTTAGTTCTCCTCTGTGGGTACAATGAGGTATTCATGCAATTCCCCTCAGGACTTGGGAAGCATTTTTGGCCCAAGAAAGGTCTGTGCGTCATCATAATTGTGTAATATGGCTGTCCTCTTTCCGTCCCACCCCTTGACAGATCCTGGTCAGGAAAGATAAAGTTCTGTTGGTATAAGTGCTTCACCCACTGTCCATCTGACTTCCTTCAGTGGTCTTTGATTTAGATTTCCAAGGAGTTGAAAAATTGGGGTGTTATTTCTTTCCATTGGTCTGACTCCTCACCCTCAGACACTATGTCGAGACCTACCGATTGCCCATGTTGGGGTGTAGACTCTATTAGAAGACATCATGGCAAGGAGAAGGACACAGCCTTCAGCTGCTCCAAGTATGAATCATTTACCAGCTGTGAAGACCAGGTCATTTGTATAATCTCTCTGAACCTCAGGGGTTTTGTTGGGTTTTGTTTTTTGTTTTTTGCTTTATCTTGATTTTATCTGGTGGATAATTTAAGATCTATGGAAACGGCTTGATGCAGTTGGTATCAGGAGAGATGCTTGCATATGTGTGTTTATTGTCACACTATTCACAATAGGCAGGAAATGGAGCCAGCCTAGATCTTCATCAACAGATGAAGGGACAAAGGAAGTGTGGTGCATACACACAATGGAATTTTGTGCAACCATAAAGAGAAATGAAATCATGACATTTGTAGGAAAATGGATGCAACTGGAAAGCATTATGCTGAATGAAATAAGCCAGGCTCAGGCCCAGAAAGACAAATACCATACTTGCTCCTATATGCAGAGCCTAGTGTGAAGGACGAGATCTTAAAGAAATGGCAAGAGTAATGGAATGAACATGGTGAGAAAGTAGAGGGGACTGTCAGGAGCGGAAGGAAGGGGACCAGCTGGGGGGAGGGGCTTGAGGACGGCAGAGCCGAAGGAATGAGAACAAAGCACAGTGACACATGAGGCCATGATCAAACCTATTACTTTGTATGCAAACCTACAAATCAGTATAAATGAATAAAGTCGATGTCAAGACTCACTGAAATGGCATGTGGAAAGCCCTAACTGTGCCTGGCTCTCAACAGATGCTCAGTAAATGTGGTTCCCATCTCTATGTTCAAAGCCAAGTTTAGCAAAATAAAGCAAATAGACATGGCCCCAACCTCAAGAATCTTAGACATTAGACTCATCTGTGTTAAATAGCTTCATCTATCATAGATCTACCCCAAAAGATAGGTCATCACTGTTGATGCCCATTTTATACATAAGCTCATGGAATGATTCAGTGACTCAGCCAGAATATGGAAGTGGGGGAGGCTGGATTTGAACTTGCCCATCTGACTCCAGAGTTCATGGTCTTCCACTGCATTCTGCTGCCTGCATCGTTTGCTGACCAAGTTTGGGGGAGTCACCGGGAAGCAGAGGCAGTGAGATAAGGGTTGGACTGGAGCCAGGCAGGTTGGACTCTGACTTCACAGTGATGGTGATGGTGAATGAGTACATCATTCTGTTTCCTCGTCTCCAAAGCAGCACTGATGTCATCACCCTTCTCCCTGATATGGCCAAACCCACTGATTTTGCAAGTCTTCTCAAAAGGCTATGGTGGGATGGGAATTGTCCTAAGTGCTACAGATGAACCTTGAGCAAACTATGGTCTGGTCTCCAGTGAGTTCTTGCTATCTAGTCTAATGAAAAAACAGAGTAAGATCCATTGGAAGCTCATCCCAAACAGCTTTTTATCTTTCCTGCTAAGCAAGTGGAAAGGCTCACATCTCTACAGGGGCTTAATATAAGCAATACAACACAGTAGTAACCATGCAAAGACAATTGACATGTGGGAAGGGTTTTCTCTGTGCCAATTATCACTGGACCCATTTTACACCTGAGAAAACTGAAGCCAGAGAGGCTGTTAATTAACAGTGAGTTGAGGAGTGGAAACTAGGTGATGTCTTCAGTTCTAGTTCTAAGTGTCACCTCAGTGGCCACTAATACCTTTTACTATCCCCTCTGGTTTCTTGTAGCTCAGAAATATATTTAGAAACATCTGGGAACCTTGTCAAGGGCTTTATCGTTGGCTATGAAGGATTTAGCCCACAAGCCTTCAACCCTGGACTTGATCCTGCACTTACTTTAGATGTAAAGCCAGACTCTCAGCTGTAAGCTGGGAAGCAGGGTGCCATGACACTTGCTGGCAAGCCTCCCCACTCCCTGCCTTGGAAGTTACCTCACTGCCAGTGTTTGTGTCATTGTTGGCTACGCCAGGAGCCTGGGTTGTGTCCTGAATCTGAAAGACTGGCCGTAGACTTTTATGAAGTCCTTTCTTTCTTTCTGAGAACCTCAAATGGACATTACCTCACTCATCCTCCATCAGGATCCCTAGAACACTTCCTGGCAGCCTGGTCCCTGATCTATAGACTGTGGGGATGGAGGCAGACAGAAACAGGAAGTGTTTTTTCAAGGTCACCTAGTAGAGTTGGGTGCAAAGGTGCTCCAAGATTTCCTGACTCCCAGCCCTGAGATGTCATCTGAAGCCTTAAAGCCAGAAACTATAAATCACAGAAGGCACAGAACAAACACGAAGCCATTGGTTCCAGTCTGATCCAAGGCTCTTTCTTCTCCATGGTGCAGCATGCATTGTCATGGACTGTGTGTGTGTGTGTGTGTGTGTGTGTGTGTGTGTGTGTGTGTGTGTGTATGTATGTGTACATTCACACATGTGGAACAACTTCGACTGTTATTTCTTGGGTGCTATCCCCTTTGTTGGTTTCTGTTTGGTTGGTTGGTTAATTTTTGAGACAAGAGTCTCTCACTTGCCTAGAGCTCTTCAAAGTAGCTAGGCTGGCTGACCCTCAGGCCCCAGGGACCTGTCTATCTCCACTTTCCAGGGCTGGCATTACAAGCATGCTACCATGCCTGGCTTTTTTAAAATGTGGATTCTAGGAACTGAATTCAGGTCCTAGCATTTTACCAAATGAGCCATCTCCCCAGCCCTCACTGAACATACATTTACTGCTTACCTCCATTGTGTCTGAGGCACTACGAAGACCAAAATAGATGAGGCAGATGTGTCTCTACTCTTACATGGGGCTAACAGGCCAGGAGGGACGACAGCCAAGTGATGATACAGTGAGTGGGAAAAAAAAAGAAGCCAGAAAACTCAGACCAGGGGTCAGGTAATAAATAACCTCATCTGGGGGCAGTAGTCAGAAAAGGCTGTTCTGGGAGGAGCTGCTGATGGTGACCCATGAAGAGTGAAGAGTTTCTTAGGTGAAGACAGAGAGCTCTGCTCCAGGTAGAGATGCTACCTGTTATGGTTTGAGCTTAAATGGCTCCCAAAGGCCATGTGTTTTAAGGCTTGGTTGCCCGTGGTGTGATTAGGAGATGGTTGACTAGTGGAAGGAAGTGAGGTCATTGAGGGTGATCCCTTAAAAGGGATGGTGGGACCCCAGTCCTTTCCTCTCTTTCACATCATGGCCACCAGGAAGTGAGCAGCCTTCTTCCACCACACACTCCTCACCAAGATGTTCTGACTCACCCCAGGCTCAAATGCAATGGACCAACTAACCATGAACTAAAACCACTGAAACCGTGAGCCAAAATCAATCCTTCCCGCTTTGATGTTGTTTATGTTGTCACAGTGACAGAAAGCCAGTTAACTCCCTGCCTAGACACTCAGAGGGGTTAGTCAAGCAATCAGAACAGGGTGATGATAGAATGGCATGCAGGGTGACTGGCCAGACACGTACAAGGTGAGAGGGGTCTGCATTGGTTTTCTATGCAGCCTTAGAAATCAGCATGAGTTTACCAGCACACAGTAACACTCAAGTATCACGTCACACTTGGCAGGCTTCCAAACCTGAATCCACCAGCAAACCCACCATTCAAGGGTAAATATGTGTTTACCAAACTCACAACATTATCTAAAGGTGACATCAGAGCCATATTAACACTTAGACTAGAATACTCTTAAGATATTGTCAGTTCATCTTCTTCTATCAATATAAAAATTTCCAGGCTAGGGCAATAGCTCCATCAGTGAAGTAGTACTCCAGAAAAGACAGATGAATCCTGCACACACTGGCCGACCAGCCTAGGCTATTTGGCAAGTTCCAGGCCAATGAGAGACCCTGTCTCAAATGTGTCGAAGTTAGTTGTACCTAAGGACAATAGCCAAAGTTATCCTTTGGTCTCCATATGAACACATGAGCATGTGCAACCCCCCCACACACATATAGATACACATACACACACATGCTAAGGAAGACAATGAATCAAGATGAAAACTGACCTAATTCATGACAAGAAAATCAAGTGGGAAAATCCCAGACTCTGCATGCATGACCCTCCCTGTCTCTGAAATTCATCGGAAGCCACAGCAGACCCAGGTGGCTACTTAGCAGGCAACAGAGTGATAGAAATCAGACAACATCATGATTTGATGGGACCAGACTAGAATGAGCCAATGCAGTCAGATCACAGTAAGTTCAGCTGGGCCAATGAGATGAAATGTATTCAAAATATGCGCTCAAAAATAACAGCTGCCGTTATGAATATTCCGCCTCTGTGTTAGATGAGGTGACGTCCACAATACTGACATGCTATGGTTACCAGGGCAATTGTTACCTATTCAGAGGTCCAGTGTGGAGCCTGGTGCATTGAGCAATCTGTCTTTAGAGTTGTCATTCACCATGACTGTTCCCACTATTATGATAAAGAGCAGTCACTATCTGTGGACCATTGTCTTTCTGCGGTATACACCATGAAGCTCTACCAGGGTCCACAGTAACATTACAGGGTGGTTTTAGCACCCAAATTTTTTAGATGGAGAAAGAAGAAATCGAGGCTTAAAGAGATAGCTTAACTTGCCCAAGGTCACTCTGAGAGTAAACAGAGCAGGAACTTCAGTGACATCCAACATACTGCCCCTCTGCAGCACAGTTAAGTGGATCATGCTTTACACGTCTGCTGAGCAAATGCAGGCTGTAAATCCAACATCTTCTTTCCCACTCAAGAAAGTAGATTGGATTGCAAATCAGCCAGAGTGATGTCACTATCGGGGTGACCTTGAACCCACTCTCATTCATTAAAAGAGGAAGTGTTTGTACAAACACCAGCTCTCTCTCTCTCTCTCTCTCTCTCTCTCTTTCTCTCTCTCTCTCTCTCTCTCTCTCTCACACACACACACACACACACACACATTTTATTGAGTCATGGCCTCCCATTATAGCTTTGGCTGACCTAAAACCCACTGTGTAGTCCAGGCTAGCCTTGGCCTTGAACTGTGTCAGTCCTCTGACTTTAACCTTCCAAGTACTGAGATTACAGGTGTGAGCCGTCATGCCCAGTTAGTAGAATTCTTTCTTTTTAAAATTTATTTAATTATTTATTTATTTGTTTGTTTATTTATTTATTTTTATGTGTATGAGGGTTTCCCTGCATGTATATAAGTGCACTGTGTTTGGTCTCACCCACAGAGACCAAAAGAGGGTGTTGGATACCCTGGAACTGGAGTCACAGGTGGCTATGAGTCAACGTGTGGGGGCTGGGAACTGAACCCAGGTCCTCTGCAAGAGCAGCCAGTGTTACTGAGCCATCTCTCCAGCCCTGCTGTTAGTAGAATTCTTAATAATACAATCACTACTGACTTGAAAGTCCCCAAACATGGTATGGTAGACTCTTGTTCCACCCCTCGTATAAGCCCTAGTTATTTTGAAGTGTCCCCAAGTATACCCCCACAATCAGGCTGCCAGTTGTAATTATGCAAGGCTGCCAGTACCCCTTCTGCCCCACTGTTCACCTTCCACTTCTTCATGTCCATCATCTACCTAGCTCTCTGGGGTCAATTTCCTGCCACAAAGCATTGTATTCAATCACTGACTCCTTCATTCTGCTGATATGTATTGAGGCTCTGCTTTGTGCTGGAGTCTGGGAATGGTGAGCAAAAGGGAGAGAGAGGTCCCCATGCCTGTGTAGCCAATGTTCTCACTGAGAGTGTGAGAAGCGGGAGTTAATAAATGAGAAAGAAGACTTCAGATTGAGACAGGAACTTTCAGAATTGAAGATCACCTGGGTGGAACAGCACTGACTAGGATGGGGGAGCCCTACCCTGCATCTCCTCCACCCTCCTTGGAGCTCACTGGCATCCTCTGTGGTCAAGCCCCAAACACCATCCTCTACACCTCTCCTCTGCTTCTTCTGGAACATTCTCTATGTCAAATGTGCTATAGACTGGGATTGGTCAGCCCCTGGGTGACCTCTAACCAAGGAGGGCGAGAACCCGTGTACAGACATTTCAACACTTCCACCTTTCCTAAGCCAGCTGACACCTGTTCTAGGCAATGCCTCGGTGGCTCCTAGTGGGACTGAGCTTCAGTTTCCTGAACAGCAGGCATAGCTCTGCTACCTTGTCCCTACTCTGATGCTGTGCTTCATGGCATCACCTTGCAAACAACCACCTGTATCCAGTCTCTGAATGTCTGGGTAGAGGAAACACAAGTTGAACTACATGCTCAAAGTCATCCTCACTGAGAAAGTGAGGACTGAACCTAGACCCAAGTTATGTGAAGTTGTGGAGCAAAGACCCAGAGGGAGTGCTTCCCAGCCACAGGGAAGAGCAGGAATCTGGATGTATAGGAGAGAGAGAGAGAGAGAGAGAGAGAGAGAGAGAGAGAGAGAGAGAGAGAGAGAGGCAGAGAGAGAGAGAGAGGTAACTCCCTTCCTGGAGTCTAGGAAGCAGAGGAGAGTGGTAGGGGATGCAGCCAAAGAGAAGGGCAATTGAGCATCATTCTGAGTTCAAGCAAAGTGGGGAGGATCTCAGATTTTAGAAGATCCTCTGGGAACTTTGTTGAGAATGGCCGTGGGACAGTAAGAGTGGGGGACCTGAAGGAAGCTGGTTCAGAGTCTCAAGGCCATCCTGAATTAGTCCAAGGCCCCCTTTCCTTTGAGGATGTGGCTTACACATCCTGTGCCATCCTGTCCTCTCCCAATTTCTGCTTTCCCTTCCCCAGACCCTCTCCCTGCAAAACCTAAGCACCCATATCTGAAAGTGAGGACTGATTCAGAACCATCTGGCAGGGAGGGGCAGAGCCATGAGCTGTGTCAACTGAAGTGCCCCGTGTGACCCAGATGACAGCTACCTGTCCTCCAGCTCCTGTGTCAACCACACAGCTACCGTGACTGCCCACGTGTGGCCATGTAACAGCAAATGCTACTTAGTGTAGGTATGACATGCTAAGGGTAACATGGATACAGAATCCAGATCCCCTCTGAGTACCCCCACTACCCCAACCTAAAGCATCTACCCTGGGCTGAGTGAAAAATCTAAACTTCACTTTCCAGCTCTTGGGAACCCTTGGTTTCCTCACTCTGGCCTCTTCTGTTGCACCACCAACTCCCCTGGCTCTGAACCTCTTGCCTCTCTCTTGTGGGGCCCCTTGTGACAGTGAGCCCCCTGAATAATCAAGATAAGCTCACCATCAATATCTTTAGCTTACAGCCGCAGAGCCCCTTTGGCATAGAAGGAGACTGACCTATTTACAGGTCTGGGGAATCAGGATGTACACGTGGTAGTGGGGTGAGGCATTGCCTGTCAGCCACGTTCAGTACATCTTTTGCCAAGCTTCATAATAGCCTCTGTCTTATGACCACAAACAGCTTCCCAACCAGAGCCAGGCAGCCCAAGTTACAGGCTAGAGAGTCAGGATGGCTCTGTGTGACATGCCCCACTCC
>NW_008346683.1:3571814-3598098 GCF_000622305.1 Nannospalax galili
CCCAGCCTCTGCCTCCTCCTTCTGACCCCACCTTGCTTCCCCTCTGTTTTAGGATTTCTGGCAATATATCAAAATTTACTTTAAAACATTATCTCTCCTTTGACTGAGCTCTTTGGAGCAATGTGACCGTTTCTGGACATTCAATACTTTTTCAAAGGCAAGTGGTAGAGTGGCCAGTGAACAGGCTGACTGACTGGCAAGGCCATGCTAATTATTAAACAGCACAGCACTGGACTGGCTCTGAGAAGATGTGGGTTCTGTCCCATGTGCAACTCCTTGCAGGCTGGTATGGACTAGTTGCTTCCCTTCTCCTAGCCTCAGTTTTAGGCCTACTCCATGAGTTGCTTGCACAGACAAGAGGAGTTCACTCTGACACTGTCTGTCCCTAATACCAGTAAGCCCAGTCACTCTACCTGGCAACAACCTTAAATGTGCCCATAAGATAGGGCGTCTACTGTCACATGACCACCAACAAGCCGCAGTGCCAGGGCCAGGTTCCTGAGGCCCCTGCACATGGTTCAGCCTACAACTCTTCCATCCTCAGGGTCCCAGGCAAGGATCCAGGCAGCAGCCAACAGCCTCAGACATGTGCTCTTTCTGTGGTTTCTGCTTAGAAGTTTCCTGTTTCAAACTTCCAGTACCTTAAAAGCATTAGGCACAGGTTCTGCTGAGTGACTCCATGCTATTTTCACAAAGGGGATGGAGGGTCTCCTCCTGGGAACTGAGCCCAGAGCAGAAATTCCACATGAATTAGTGGGAGAGGGAGCCTGGAAGTTCGCCTCTTGGCGGAAAACACCTTGGCAGGGAGCAGGGACAGTGCCTCCACCAGTCCTTGCTGGCCTAGGAGGCTGCCTCACTCCCTGCTTTGGGCCTCAGTTTCCCCCTGTATCAGTTGAATGGGTGATCCTCCCTCTGGTTCTAGGCTGTCTCTGGTCTCTGAGTGGTCTGGGCGTACAGAAGTGGTGGTACAGCAGTAGCCAACACGTGTGGGGCCTCCAGTGCTGTTCCTCGTACTTTATAACTACTGCTCTTCTGCCCATCAGAACCCTGTGAAGTGGGCCCTTGTACCATCATTTCACAGATGGGTGCAGAAGCAAATGAGGTGGGCAAATGTCCCTGTGGTCACAGTACCTGTGAATGATCAGGTCAGGGGCCAAGCTCCAAGAAGATTCCAGAGCGCACACTGCTGGCTTGCTTTCTGGGGGCAGAGAACTTCATGGTGAGCAGAGATTGGATCACAGAGGGCCAGGTTTGAGCTTGGGTCGTCATCTGAGCCTTGCAGAAACCCTGGGAGCTTCCGTTTCCTCATCTACAAAGGGACTAATGTAACCCAGACTACTGGTCTCCCCGAGAGATTGGGGAATTTGAGAGAATTATTTAAGAGGATGTTTGGGACCAAAACAGTTTCTGAATAATTAGTGTTCCCAAGAAAGCCCACTGCCTACTAAGGAGCTCAGCTACCACCCAACTCCATGTGTACTAAGGAGATGAACCCAGAAGGCAGCCCTAGCTGGAGTCATGAAAGTTCCAGAGCTTCCTTGCCTAGAGGTGGAGTGGGGGCTAAGGAAACCCTCCCTAGCAGCCGTGAGTCAGCAATCCAAAGGGCCCAGGCTCAGAGTCAGCACATGCTCATCCCTGTGGTTTGTGCACAGATGTTATGCCCAGGTGGCACTAATGGGAAACCCGCCCAGGCTACTCTCTCAGGCCTCTGCCTATAGCCAACTCAGTATATGACTCAATGCTTTGGATTTCCCTGTGACGGCCGCTCTGTCCCTGGTCTTCCCTCTCACACGATTAGTATGATCATAGATCCACGTCACTCAGGCTAAAAAGCCCATCCCTCTTTCTTCTCTAGCCCATATCCAGAGCACATGTAGAGTTTGTACATCTGTCCCCATCTCTTGCCTCTTAAACATCCCTGATCCTGCCTTCTTTGCCGTCTGCACTATCGCCATCATGGCCGGGGGAGAGATGGAGGTAGCCACCATCATCTTCATTTCCTTTACCCCAAGGCCTCCAGCCAACCTTGTCGTGTACACCTCGCCCCTACCTCCCTTGGAGGTATTCTTGACCCAAGTAGATGGGCCCTTTAAAAGAAACTCCATAGCAGTATCCAGCATCAAACCTTCCACGGCTTCCGACTAGACTAAAAGGTAGATATAGTAAACTCCTGCTGTTTCCCAGCCCTAGAGGATGACTGGAACTGGGTGGCCTCACTTTAGTCCACACTTCCTCTTGCTCACTTGTTCCCGCCACACTGGCCTCCCCTATTTTCAAGCCAAACTCATTTTCACCAGAGGACCTTCACAGTGGCTGTCCCCTGCCTGGAACACTCTCATTTACACGTTGCCACCTCAGAGACCCTGCTTAGTCTCCCTGTCACAATTTGTTCGCTACTACCCCATCACTCCACCCTTCTGCTCTTCCAAGAATTTGCCATCCCCTGACATTGCCATGCTTCCTTAGTACAATGACAATGTACACTGAGAAGTGCGTTTTTGTGGCTATATTCGTAGTATCCCCCAGCGGGTGTTAAGATGGGGGACCTCACAAATTTAAAAAACAGTTGACTAATATTTGCCCAATTAATTCATAAACTTGATGATGAACTGGAACAAGTTCATCTGTTAGACTTCCAATTCCTTACAGGTAAAATGGAAAAGAATGAGCCAGGCTGTGTTCAAGAACTCTCTTGGTTCTGACATTTTCTAAAACTCTAGACTCATAAGTTTGTGTCAGAATAGATGGGTGAAAGGATGGATAGATGGACAGATGGATGGATGGCTGATGGGTAGATGGATGGATGGATGGGTGGTTGGATGGATAGAAGATGAATTGATGGTTGAATGAATAGGTGATGGAGAAAGGGAGACATAGATGATGGAGGAAGGAGGAGGGAGGATGGAGGAATGGATGAATGAATAGAGGGAGGGAGGGAGAGATCAGTAGTGGAGGGATGGATGACTGGATGATGGAGGGACAGATGGACGAATAACGGAAGGAAAGAGAGAAGGACGGATGGACAATGGAGGAAGGGAGAGAAGGAGAAATGGAGGGGGAATGGATGGAGGGAGATGAAGTGGAATACATGGAGGAATGGCTGGACAGATTATTTCTGTGGGTTTTAGTGAAGCCATCCTAGATGGGAAAAATCAGGAGGAAGGTGGGGGCAGAAAAAGGGGGCAGATCACTGCAGTCAGAATGCGTTCTTCCTACCCCAAGTCCCTAATTTAAAGAGAGGCACTATCTTTTCCCTCCTTCCCTGCCCACCCCAGGACCACTTTTGCCCATGGCTGCCCCTGGGGTGGATGGCCACAGCAGTAGCTACCCCACCCACCAAGAGCTCTACCCAAGAGATAAAAGGAGCCAGAGAGGAATGTGCTGGCAAGGCTGGCGTCCCTGTCTTCTAGGGTGTAAATGGCTTTCCTGCTTCCACAGATTCAAAGAGCACTTCATTTCACAGCAAAAGTACAGCTGATATGAAACAGACTCCCTGGCTGCAGCCACAGCTCTGAAAGCCCAGGAGGCAGAGGAAACCCCCAAGAACCTAGCCCTAAGCATCTATAGCAGGAAGCCGTTCCTCCCTTGCTCTGGGGTCACAGAGCCAGCTCGAGGACAGGGGAACGACTGCTGAGAGGTGGGCTGGGGGTAAAGGCAGAGTCCCCAGAGGAGGAGGAGAAGGTCTGGGGGAGGGTTTTCTGGGCTGGGGTCTTCCTCTCATGCTGAGGTCTTAAGGTCTGGAAGTCATATCAGGCAGCACTAATGACAGCAGCTTCCTGACACTGGGCTGTCAAGGCTGCAACGTGGTGGAGGCACAGCAGGGAGGTGGCTGGCTCTGAGGCCACCTGTCCCTGCTTTATGGACTCCAGTCGCTGGTGTTCTCAGCTGGCCAGCGAGCACACTGGTGATGAGCAAAGAGAAGCCCAATGTTGTTGTCCATCATGCAGTGAAATAACACCACATGGGGGTCCACAGACCTGGGCCCTGGCCTTGGCTCCGTGAAGCATGTGACTTGGACAAGCAGGCTGGAGTGATGAACCCTAGAGAACAAAAAAGACCCACGTTAAAGTTTTGATTCCTTTCTCACTTCCCAAGGCACTTAGGCAAGTCTCTGAGCATCTCTGAGCGTGTTTCCTTATTTGTAGTCAGCACCAGTACCCTCAAGTTCAAGGCTGCATGGGAAGGATCAAATGAGAAGAGATGCATGAACTGCTAGCACTTAATGGGTGCTTAGAACAGGAAGGAGCCTGCTGTGGCCAAAGCCCTAGAAGGAACAGAGCAATCAGACCACTCAGATAATAAACCCAGGTGGGTCCACAGCCACATAATACAATGAAGGTCAATAGAGTGGAGTATCTGTTGCTGAAGGCTAAGAAGCGAAATCTGTTCTCATTGAGAAAGCACCCCAAGGCTGGGAAGACGGCTCAGTAGTTGAGGCACTTGGCATGCATGAGGACCTGAGTTTGGATCTCTAGCCCCTGTGTAAATGCCAGGTGGGTGTGACAGTCTGCCTGTAATTCCAATGTTCAGAAGGCAGAAAGGGAGGATCCCTGGAGGGAGCTGGCTAGCCAGCCCAGTCATATCGGTGATCTCTGGGTTCAGTTGAGGGACCCTGCCTCAATGAACAAGGTGGAATGTGATCAAGGACTCCTGATGTCAACCTTAAGCCTCCACATGCATATATACACCCCCGACGTGCATATTTATGCTGGCAAACATGCATACAAACACATGTACGCCACATGCACATAAACATGAAAAAAAGAGAAAGCACTCAGCAGGTATTGTTGCTGTGCTTCAACAGGTAAGAAGAACAAGACTTGAATGGAGAAGGTTAGACCCAGGCATGCCAAGGCACTGAGCTATACTGCAAAGCATCTCTCTGCGCCTTCTCCCCTGTACTTTAGGAAATCCAATTTTTACTGAACCCCAAGTGCCCAATCTGAATAGCCACCTGTCCCCCTTCACCTCCCTTCCCATCCAGGACGTTAGCAATAGTATTTTCGTCACTCAATAAACGTTTGTCGAACCCTTAATATATGTGGGCATTTGGGTGACAGCCGGGAACAGAACAGCACAAACAAATCCCTATCATACAGAGCTTGTGTTCTGGTGGGATGATCAAGTGGGTAATGAACAAATAAGTAAATAAAATAATAAACATCATGCTACAGATTAATTTGGATTTTTTGCCGAAGATTAGTAAGTACCTTATTACAGAGAAGTGAGCCTTAAGAGGATTTTGTTTTTGCATTATTCATTGTATATTTAATATCAACTATTTGTTGGGCATTATGCCAGGGATTGAGATTAAAAACATAAGTATGTTGAGTCAGCCCCATTTTAGAAGAAGAAATAATACATACAGTAATGTGGGTACATGATTCTAAGAACGTTTTTGAGGCATCCCTCCACACACACACCTGCCCCTACACCTTAGAGGAACAAGTCTGAGGGTCACAGGGTTGCACCTGACCTGGTCCTTGAATGATAAGAATGCTCTCAGCAGGAGATGGAAATGGAAAACTTCTTGGGAAGAAGGCAGACAGATGCAAGACTATGCCAAGCCCATTTGAGAGCGCAGATCAATGGGTCCTGTGTAGGTGATAGCAGGGATGTAGTGTGCATGATAGGGATATAGTGATGCAGGAGCTCTGGGTGCCTTCAGCAAGTAACTGATAGGGACTTGTGGGCATTGGGTCCTGTAGTACAGCCAATCACATGCCTATTTTATCAGTTTAGCTCCCATTCATCAATCCTTTCTTCAGCTGTGTCTAAACTAATGTCAAACCTATTTGGGGGAGATGCTTAAAAACATTATTTCATCTTTCAGTTTAGAATTTACAATTGATTTTTATTTTTCCCTGATTTATGAAAGTTTTCCTGTTATTTCCTGTTATTTCCTTTCTTTAACATACTCATTTATTTTGCAGTCTAAGGCTGATAACATCAACTTAATTACCTGTGGGGTCTGTTCATATTGTCCATTTTTCTTTTCTTTCTTTCAGTCTGATGTTTGGTTTTATCTCATAGTATGTTTGGCTGTTTTAGGCCAGGGTCCCACCTCAGGCACCATCAGTGGCAAGTCTTAACTCAGAAACTCTAGAATCTTCCTTGGCAGAGCAAGGAGGGCAGAATATTGATCCTTTAGAAGAGAATGGCAAATGTAGAAGAGGTCAGTGGTCTTATTTGGTGGGGCAGAATCCGGGATGATTCTAATTCAAGGGGAGGTTAACAAGAAGTGAAAGGAGGTGGGGACAAGAGTGTGGGCACCTCATAATGACTGTGTATAACCAGACAGCGCATCCTGCAGCCTAGTCCCTTCCACTCCACCCTGCTGCAGCTGGGAAAGACATCCAAGCTGTGCAGAGCAACCTTATGAGTTTCACACCAAGAGGGTCGAGGAAACGACACAAACTAGCTGCCAAACTAGATCTGTCTGGGCTTGACATGATTGGATCTGAAAGAACCACAGTGAGTGCTCACAGATCCACGCATAGTGCATGCACATTCAGGAAAGTTGAAGATGAGGCTGCAGGAGAGGTGAGGCTATGCAGGGGTCCTGCAGAAATGCAATGCAGATGAAAGCTTCAGTTTCAACTCAGATCCCCAGTGGAGGGTACTGGCCAGTCCTTGTCAGTCAGATTCCAAACATCTGTCTGTACTGCCAAGAATCCTTCACCTCTGTCCCCACTCTCTGCCTTGACTATTCTTGTGAGATGAAGGCAGCTCCGAGGTGGCTGTTCTCAAGAACAGTGAGCCATCTCTGCCAAGAGTTTGTCTTGAAAGTCACTTCCTGTGTCCCAGACCTCAGCTTGCCCAGGTCTGACATCACCCTTAGCCCCAATTGCCACCTCCAGGATAAAGGGCCACTGCAGAGACCGTGACTGCCAGGTCTGCTCCCAGCCCTCCCCGCCGCACGTCTAACTAATATTCTCAAGATGTAAGCCTGCCCAGCACACACACAGGCCTCATCGGGTGGGATGGTCTGGCAACCCTGAGGTATTAAATTTCTCATGGTTGTGACCAAATACCTGAGTGATGCAACTTAAGAGAATAAGGATTTATTTGGGCCTTATGGTTTAAGACTGTCCACTCCATCATGACAGGAAAGGCAAGGTGGAGATCATGGAGATGGGAGTGTGTGACTCTGAGTCCTCACATCTCAGGGGACCAGGAAGCAGAGAGCTGGGGCATCGGAGACATCAGGGAAGTGGGGCTAGCCATAACCCAAGGCCTGCCCCAAGTGGCCTACTTCCACTGGCCAAGCCTCACCTCTAAAGGTTCCATAATCTCCCAAAACAGCACCACCAACTGGGATCAAGTAGTCAGACACATAAGCCTATAAGGAACATTTCACCTTCAAACCATAACAGGAGACATGGGAGATGTTAAGCCCTGGACTCAAGAGGTTTCCAGCCTTCATCCACCAGGAATCACAAGGGATTTTCCAATGGTTCTCTCTTCTTATTAGGACTGGTGAACTCAGTGTTGGCCCCAAAGCAGACAGAAATAAGCTCAGAGCTGGATTTAGCTGAATTCACTCTATGGTCTGCTGCTTGCTAGTGCAATGATTTTAAGCATCGTAACTTCCGTTTCTTCTCAGGTAGACAGTTGTCGTATAGGCTTATATCATGAGTTAGTACATGTCAATTTCTTAGGACAGGGCTTATGATCTTATCGCTTCAACTTGTAGGACCGTCTGACTCACAACTGGGGGGCCAAAAGCACCCCCAGTAACTATGAATGCGACCCAACACAAAGTCACAAACTTACTTAAAACATTATGAGATTTTATTTTGTGATTATTTGTAACTCAATTGTGTAGTTCTCAGGCATGAACATTGTAGATGAGAGTATGCCCCAGCGAAGCCAAGAGGATGGTCTATTAGTGACTTTTCTGCTGCTGTGATAAAACACCACGACTGAGGCAACTTATAGAAGGAAGAGTTTATTTATTTGGCTTATGGTTCCAGAGGAGAACGAGTCCATCATGACAGGTGGTATGGCAGGAAAGCATGGCAGGAAGGCAGGGTGACAGAGGGGTGCTGGGGCAGAAAGCTGAGAGTTCATGTCTTTAAGCAGGCACAGGAAGTAGAGAGAGATATACTGGAAATGGGAAATGGCTATGAACTCTCAAAGCTGACTCAGTGACGTGCTTCCTCCAGTAGGGTCACACCTCCTAAACCTCCACAAACAGCACCACCAGCTGGGCCCAAGTGTTCAAATACTTAGAGCACATGGGAGACATTCCTCATTCAAACCACCACAGTTGGACACCCATGGAAGTGATGTGGTTAGATGTCAAGTTGACAACTGGCTAACTTGTGATGGTTAATTACAATTGTCAGCATGTTGGGTTAAGGAAAACCTAGAGTGTTAAGGAGTCACACTGTTGGTGTGTCCGTGAGGGCTTTTCCAGGGAGACTGAACTAAGGGAGGAAGACTCACCCTGAAGGTGGGCAGCACCATCTGATGGGTTGGGGCTCTAGATGAAATTAAAAGGGGAAAGGGAGACAGTTTATTGAGCACCAGTATTCATCTGTTTCATGACTGTGGATGCACTGTGACAAGCTGCCTCCTGTCTCCAATACCATGCCTTTCCAAGCATAATAAACCATTTCCTTTCTTAAGTGGCTTTTGAAGGTGTTTGGTCACAGCAATGACCATTAGCAAAGTAACTAATTACAACATACATAGTGAACAATAAATAATAGTAAGAGAGAAAAGTGGAAGGAGAGTTGGCATTTGATAGGGACAGAGTTTGGCAACATAAAAAAAAATCGTTCTAGATGGTGATGATGGGTGTGTGGAATAACTATACACTTAAATAGTGAAAATGATGCATGTTAGGTTATATAGGGATTGCCATCACAGTGGAAATAGTAGTAGCTCTTACTGCTACTTGATGAGACACCCGAGCCTCTCACAGGACTCTAGGTCATAGACGGCATCTTTGCTAGAATAAGGAACGGCACAGTTCCGGCTCAATGTCGGGCTCCAGCAACTTCTCCCAAAAGAATTAAATTCTGAAGTCCTCGAGAGGTTCTACCCATGAATATGGCTGTGTGGGGAGCACTTAGATGTCACACAGGTGGGCATACAGATATGCACACCATTTCAGAGAGCCAGACACATACAGAGAGATGAGGCAGCTGAAGAAGGAGCCTTCCTCTGTGAAGATGCTGCCCAATGGCCCCAGGAAAGACCTGAAGGAAATCAGATGGAATTGGGTGAGTGACCAAACACGTTCAGGTGTTGTTCAAGTCTTTGCTCAGGCTCTAATCATGTATAGAAGCTTTTCTGTCCTCTGATTCTCTCCAGAAGCATGGAGCTCTCTCCTGCTCTAAGGCTCAGCCACCTGCTGCAGAGGGCTCGCCCTACCTCTACAGCCTTTATAGGCCTAGTCTCCGCACTGAGAATCCAAGTCTCTCCATCCTCTCTAGCTCAGCCTGCCGCTCTACGGTCACTTCCTGTGCCATCACCTCCCTCCTTGGAAGGTGGGAGACGTCCTCCTCTACAAACTGCCCCAGGTTGTGCAAACCACATTTTAACTGTTTTAGTGAAAATCAATATTGATCAATTTTTATAGGAAAAAGTGAGATATTTTATACCGTAAATTCCTAAAGTGATTTCTCAGAAAGCACCAGTTCTACAGGATGAAAAGAGATTATCAGGATACAAGAGGGTTCCTCAGACTAGTACTTTTGAGAAATACTGAGCTAAGTAATGCTAAGTAGGCAATTGCAGGACATGGCAGAGACTATACAATTACTTTAGTATGCTGGGGAAGCCAGTGATGTGACTTTGGTAACTTGAACTTGACCATGGTAAGAGTATTTATATCATGGGAAGCAGTGAACATTACAGATCTAGAGTTTTGTTTTTGTATTTTCAGAGAGCTGGTTTACCAGCATGTTACTGAATACTAGCTAAAGAAGAGAGTATGGGCTCAAGATTTTCCTAATGTATTCAACCATAAAATTCCTTTAAAATCCATCTTGTGGGAAATATCTTGGACAGAAAGTAGTGTTCTGTAGGAAATACTTTGGGGGAAAGTTGTCCTTTGCAAAGATACTTTAATAAATGCCAAGGGAGAGGCCAAGGAGCTAATTAATTGAGTATATATTGTGCCCCAAGAATTTTCCCCACTACATCCTGCACAAAGCCTGCCTATCTCCATTGGACATTACAATGGATAGTGGAATGGTTTTGGAACAATATTTAAGTAAATATTTCAGAACAATTTGTTGAACAATTAGCGGCAGACAGATCATAAGTTATATTTACAATTGCCAAAGATACTCCTAGAAAGTCAAAGAACAGGAACTAAAAGTCCAAGTTAGTCCACAATCCTTTTTTTTTTTTTTTTTTTTTTTTTTGAGAAAGGCTTTTTTTTTAACCCCAGCTTTCCTGGAACTCACTATATAGACCAGACTGGCCTCGAACTCACAAAGATCCGCCTGCCTCTGCCTCCCAAGTGCTGGGATTAAAGGTATGCGCCACCACACCCGGCCCACAATCCCTTTTTGTCCCTATATATTTTTGCCATAGACCAAGATTCCATAATATACCAGGTTGCTGAGCCTTTTGAACATCTTAAAAATGCTAATCTCTGGTCTCCTCTCATTTCCCCAAGGTAGTTCTAACCGCACCCAAAATTAAAAACTGTTGGGTTGGAGAGATGGCTCAGTGGTTAAGAACACTGGTTGTTCTTGCAGAAGACCCAGGCTCGAATCCCAGCACCCACATGGCAGCTAACAACTGTCTGTAACTCCAGTTCCAGGAGATCCAATAGCCTCTTCTGTCTTCTGTGGGCATTGCACGACACCGGTGCACTTACCTACACATAGGCAATACACGCATAAACATAAATTAAAAAAATAAAATATTTCTACAAATTAAACTGTTGATACTTAATATAGAATTGTTCTTAGGAGCAGGCAGACAAATTCCCATTTTGCAGGTTGGGAGAGTGGGAGCCACAGCCACAGAGGAAAGAGATCTATTCAGAGTCCCACAAGCCTGAGCCTGGAGCTCTTGGCTCCTGCACAACACCCTTTCCAATTAACACAAAGGTCTTCAGAGATCACCACCTTAAGGAGATGATTTCAGCTGAAATCCAAACCCTTTCTGGATACTTGGGATTTGGACTTTGCACTAAGGACAGGCTTGTCAGCTCAGAGCCTTTGAGAAAAGATGTTCTTTACTGCAAGGAGACCACTGTCCTGAGCTGCACATAGAATCGGGCCACAAGGTTCTGTCTCCCCTGTGCTCGTCTTAAAGGAATCTCTGATTCCTTTAACAGCAGCTGAAGCCTGGGAAGATTACCATGAAGACTGTCCAGTAGTATCTTTCTTCCTCTGGTGTGGCTGCCTTTGTTGTTGATGCTACTTTGGATCTCTGTCTGCTGGAACATGTTGGAAATTCTGAATGGAGTCTCAGGCATCCGGGTAAGAAAGGTCAAAATACTCAGAGACAAGGCCCAGGTGATACTTAAAAGTAATCTGGCATTAGGCTGAGGACATGCCCCAGTAGGTAAAATGCTGGTTGTGCAAACCTGAGGACCTGAGTTGACTCCCCAGAACCCACATAAGAAGCCAGTTGCAGGGCACAACCATAATTCCAGTGCTGGAAGACAGAGACAGGAGGATCCTTGGGGCTCAGTAGTCAACCAGTTTAGCCAAATAGTTGAGCTCCAGGTTCAGTGTGAAACCCTGTCTCAAAAAATAAGATAAAGAGCAAGTTAAGAAAACACTCAACATTGACCTCTGGCCTCTCTCTCTCTCTCTCTCTCTCTCTCTCTCTCTCTCTCTCTCTCTCACACACAACACATACAAGAAAAAAAGTGAAGAGGAAAAGTAACTGGGGGACAAGTGTGGTACTCTGTAAGTAAGAAAGTAATTTAGGTTAACTTTGAAATCCATAAAATAGTTTCTATAAAGTATTCAATATTTGTTATTAATCACATAGTTTTCTCATATACCCTTGATGATTTGAATATGAAATTTGTACAGAATTATGGACCACAAGTCACTTAAGTGTTGGAGGTGGTCTGTTTTGGTATCTGACTTTGATTTTTAAAATACACCATTCATGAAGTCGGGCATGGCGGCTCACACCTTTAATCCCAGCACTCAGGAGGCAGAGGCAGGCAGTTTGAGGTGAGTTTGAGGCCAGCCTGGTCTACATAGCAAGTTCCAGGTGATCTGGGGCTACAGGGAGACCCAGTCTCAAAAAGACCAAGAAAGATCATTGTTCATCCATTCATTTAATAAATAGACTATCTGTTCTAGATTTGTAGACATAGAGACAAACTGAAAACAAGATGGTGCTCTATTTAGTGAAAATTAAAATGTTTGTAGAGGTATGGGGAGTCTCACTACCCATGACCAAACAAAGGAGTTATGGGAGAGGGGCATGTGGAGAAGGATGAGAGGTGGGAATGATGGAGGTCCAATGTGAGAAAGATACTTTAAACTATATGACAGGTTTTACTTGGCTGCACAAACTTCCCACAACACCACCCTTGACTAAGTCCATCATTACCTGAGCCTCTGAGAGATCAGAGACCTGAGCACTGGGCTGACAGCAACATGTTAGAGTCTGCCACTCCAGTGCTTCCAGAGTTCCAAAGAAAACAGTCCTACCCACAGTGCATTGCATGATCTTTCGTCCCACTTTGCCCAGTATGGAAAGAGGGACCTCAGACAGAACAGCTTCAGGGCGTTTTTGTTTATGTGTTTGTTTGTTTTTGAGACAGGGTCTCCCTCTAGCTCTAGCTCACCTGGAACTCGCCAGTAGACCAGGCTGGCCTATCTCTCACAGAGGTTTGCCTGTCTCTGCCTCCTGGGTGCTGGGATTAAAGGTGTGTGCCATCACACTGGTGACATCTTCAGTTTTAAAACCAGGAAACTGGAGCTGGAGAGATGTTTTAATGGCTAAGAATACTGGCTGCTCTTGCCGAAGACCTAGGTTCAGTTCCCAGCACCCACATGGTGGCTTTACAACAATCCCTAACTCCAGTTCCAGAGGATCTGATGCCATCGTCTGTCCTGTGTGGGCATTGCATGGGTGCACTTACATATACGCAGATAAACACTCATACACATAAAATAAATATAAATTAAATAATTTTTAAAAGAAACTATTATTATTATGTATTGAAAAAGTTGTGAAAATATCCCACTGAAGGAATTTCAGGTAATATCCATCATTAAACTTTGGATTTTTCTGTGTGTTTTGCACACTAAGTGATAATTATTTTCATATTTGGATGGTTTCCCAATTTTTTTAAGAGACAGCAAACAAATCCTGGTCCAACAAGCCCAATGAAATAGTGCTTTAATTCAAAAACTGTTTCTATTTTCCAATTCTATTCTGGTTCATTAATTTTAGAACACATAGAGGTTTTGGTTCAGGCTCCAACTGACCCACTAGGGCTGAGTTTTGTTTAAAAACAAAAATGACTGATTCCATTTGTATTGCATTTATAGAAAATTAATGTTGGGGTTTGGTTCTGGATTCAAATGGTGGTGCGGTTAGTTCCTATTCTCGGTTCACGGTTTAATGCAACTCAAGTCATTCTCCAGAATTCCCACAATAACTCTGAATAATTGGAATGAAGGCAGGAAGAGAAAGAGTTAGAGCCCGAATTATCCAGAAAATTGCTGTGTCTCTCATCCTGGAAGAGCCTGCAAGAGGACATTTTCCCCAGAGTGCAGAACCAAGCCACAACTGGGACAACTCCAGGCTCATTGGCCCTGACCATAGTGTGGTCAGAGCCACACTGCTCCCAGGACCTCAGCTCTTCTGTGCCCTTAACCTCAGCTTGCTGCCACCAGATAGGAACAGACTCCACATCCCGTAGTCCATGGAGCTTGTGTACTTCCCTCCTCCATGCGAATCCCCTGTTCCATCTTCCAAGCAATTTGATCTGGGCCAAGCAACATGTGGTAAAATTCCTCCAACACGGAGTCACCCTTGGCTTCCAGGTCTACACCAGAAAATTACTTGCTTGAGAGCCATGTAGATGGCAGCCAGAGCGCTCCACCATTACAACATAGCTCTTGCTCCTTTCAAAGATTTCTAAGATATGACCTGGGCTGTGGAGAGGATTTGGTGCCTTTCTTTATATTTTGTTATTTAGTTGTTTTCCTAAAAATTATTTTTGAAACAAGGTCTCACTATGTAGCCTAGAGTGGCCTTGAACTCATGGCAATCCTCCTGCCTCTGTATCCTGCGTTCTGGGATCACAGGCATGCACCATCTCACCAGGTTCTAGGTGCCTTTTCTCTTGGAAGAAGCAGCAAAGGCAAGATGTTGGGGGCAAGCACGATAAAGCCACAAGGGACCTGAGTCCTCAGCCAAGACAAGCTGCTTCTGTGGCATGTGCCAGAACAGGTCTCTTGCTCCAAGTCACCAATCAGAGGACCCAGGAAGACCCTGCTCCTTGGTGCTTTCCCAGAGACCACCAGCAGGGAAGAGAATAGTTTTAGAACTGTCTCTTTCTTGGGAAACCCCATCAAGGGCATTTTCAATGTCCCTGTTTATATAAGCAGAGGAAATGTGCCATCCTCACACTACAAGTGCCTGCTAACAGAACAGAGGGAACAGGTTGCCTAGGGTGCCAGCGGGCAGGGCAGCATTGTCTATAGACTGTTTAAAAGGGGCAGGCAGATCTTTGTGAGTTCGAGACCAGCCTGGTCTACATAGTGAGTTACAGGCCAGCTGGGGCTACAAGGAGACTGTACTGGATATCTTTAGTGTCAACTTGACACACCTGGGTTGAGAGAGCCTCAATTGAGGAATTTCCTCTATTGGACTGGCCTGTGGCCAAAAAAAAAAAAAAAAAAAAAAAAGCCATTATATAGCTGACTGCTATCTGGGCTGTTTTTATTATCCCCAACACACCAACAGCTTCCAACAATGCCAGTGATAATACTGTCAACTGCTCCAACCACCCCCATGTGGGCCCACCACTGCCTGCTGCAGATTACATGCTTCATAGATGATAGCTTGCACCCTTTTATTATTAGACAGCATTAGCGATCATATAATGGTTCACGTACGGTCATAACCCAGTTTGCAGATGTGAATACCAGCAGCAATACCCTAGGAGAGGGAATGCGAGAGGCTGTCCGGCAGCTCTAAGCTTGAGTTTCTCTTCTTGCCAGAGCACTGAAAAATTATAAAATGTTTTTGCACATTTTCTCCTGATTCCCACACTGAGACGTAGGCACAAGTATGCCCAGACCAACCCATGGGCATGGGCAGAATTGAGGCATCCTACCAATAAGCCCTCTTCACCAGCCTGCAGTGCCTAGGGTATATAAGACGTTCTTCCTTAGGCTAGGGAGATAGTTCAGGTGATAAAGCCCTTGCTCTACAAGCATGAAGACCAGAGTTTAGATCCCTAGAACTGACATAAAAGCCAAGCAAACATGTCAACTGCCTGTCATCCCAGAACTTGGGAGGAAAGAATGGCATCTCCAGAGCAAGCTGGTTAGTTAGACAAGTTGTAATTGGTGAATTCCAGGTTCAGTAAGAAACCCCGCCTCAATTCATAAAGTGGGGAGCAATCAAGGAAGACACTGATGTCAACTTCAAGCCTCTGCGCACACACACACACACACACACACACACACACACACATGTGCATGTGCACATGAGTGTGTCCACACACATGCAAACACAATACACACACACAGTCCCCTAGATCATCAAGAGATAACAGATTCATCTACTGCCACTTAGAGGTAATTGGAACAGCAGAGGAAGGGAATATATGATTAATTCATACGAGGTACCCCCACTTCTTACCTCACTCCAACCTCCCCAAAGCCTGAAGAGGCAGGCGGTACAAGAAAGCCTGCCAGAGTTCAAAAGATAAAGCTTATTTACCTGGTAGGATATGGAGCAAGAAAGTAAACCCTAGTCAATTTGAGATGAGCACCCTGGACCTCCCAGGTCACACTGGCCCTGAGAGGTGAGAATTGACAGCATAATTGACTAGGGCTGGGGAAAGAAGTTCTGAGCCTCCGAGCAAGGGGTACTTGGGAAAAGGAATGCTGAAGCCCACGCTTCTCAGAATCACCAGTGAAGATTCCAAGTTGAGGTCTAGGGGTAAAAGAGATGACTAAGGCTTCTCACAGATGGCCTGGGTTTTTCCTGACTTACATGAACTTGAGTCCCTTGTCAGCTGCTTCCAAGGAGACCAGAAACTTGCCCACATCCACTTATAGTTCCTCTAAGCTTGTGCTATTTGAGATACTCAGGGTCAAGGAATTGTTAGGCATTCATCAATTCATTCATCACCCGTCATGTGTTTTTATTGATATCATAACCATCATAATTATCATTAAAATGATAGATAATATGCTCATGTTAAAAATTCAAAAAATAGCTGGGTGTGGTGGCATACATCTTTAATCCCAGATTTCAGAAGGCAGATCTCTGTGAGATCGAGGCCAGCCTGGTCTACATAGCAAGTTCCAGGACAACTGAGGCTACAGGGGGACCCTGTCTCAATAAGCAAACAAAAAATACTGAATGGAGGATTAAAAAAAAAAAAAACCACTATGCCACAGATAGAGATCGTCTTTAAGATGAGGGAGCATCCATTGTGGGTAAGGGAGATGGAGCAGGATACAGCGGGAGGAAATGGTCAACCAGAGAACAAGGCACAGAGATAGGAGGGGATGTTCAGCCCTCTTGGGAAGGATGGTGGCTAAGGAAGAAATGGAAGGCCAGCAGAGCTGAGGTGGGAGATTTGGAAGCAGAGAGAGGAGAGAGCTGTCTGGAGCAAGGTGTGAAACTTCCCTGGAGCGAAAGCAAAAGAAAACAGTGCCCTGCAAAGGGGGTGGCTGGTCAGGGACCAAAGAGGGCCTCAGCGGGAAGGCTGCAGAGCAACTTGATGCACACTGATTTGCTGCCAGTTAATACCTTCCGGGTATCCTCCCTTCGCAGGTCCTCCCTCCCGGCCCTCCTCTGCTGGCCCTCCCTTCTCTTCTGTCTCTGTATTTCTCAACGGGTTCTACCTGAAGAATTCCCCTTACATCTCTTGGATACAGATGTGCTGATGGTGAATGATCTCAGTTTTTGAGGATGAGTGAAAGTCTTCATTTTTTATCCTTAAAAATCTTTAAAGATATTTGTGTTGAGCACAAAATTCAAATTTGACCATTCTCTGCTTTGACCCTTCAAATACAGTGTTCCCCTATCTTCTAGCCTGTGTGATTTCTGATCAGAAGTCTGCAGATGGCCTTGTTTAAGTTTCTTTCAACTCAAGGAACCTTTGTTTTCTCTGGCTGCTTTTAAATTTTCCTCTTTTTCAATGGTTTTCTGAAATTTGATTATTAGTATTCTTTGTGTTTTTTTGTTGTTTGTCGTTTTTCTGTTTCAGGTTCATTGAGCTTCTTGGTCTTCAATTTTCCATCGAATTTAAGGAAAAATTCCATTCAGTGTTTTTTTTTTTTTTTTTTTTGGTTTTTTTGAGACAGAGCCCCCCTGTACCCCCAGCTGGCCTGTAACTCACTATGTAGACCAGACTGGCCTTGAACTCACAGAGGCCCACCTGCCTCTGCCTCCTGCGTGTTGGGATTAAAGGCATGAGCCACTATGCATTCCTTTCAAAAACTTTTCTGTCCTCTGCTCTCTGGCACTCTGGCTATACGTATATTAGACAGCTTTCTCTTTTTCCATAGCTCAGTGAGACAGTTTTCTTTTGCTTTTCTGGTACTTAATATTAGATAGATTCCATAGCTCCAACTTCAAGTTCAGCAGCTGTTTATTCTGCAGTAGAGAATCTGCTGTTAATCGCATTCCATGTATTTGTCATTGCACATAGTGTTCTTTTCACCCAATGTCAACCTCAGGCCTCTTCAGGTACATGCACACATGTACATATACATACAATCACACATGCCCCCGCACACGTGTGCGTTCTTTTACATCTTCAACTTCTTTCTTTCTCACACTCGTTTTTCTTTTATATCTTTGGACATATGCATAAGACTTAGATTTTTAACTAATAATCTTTATCTACTAATTTCACCATATTTATCACCCCTCAAGTGATTCTTTTGATTGAGTTTCCTCTTATTATGAGCCATATTTTCTTCCTTTTTGACATACCTCATAATTTCTCTTGTTTCATGCTGAGTAGTGTAACTTTTATGTTGATGAGTGATGGATTTTGTTATATTTATTTCAAGAGCGTTGAATTTTATTCTGATGATTATCTATGTAACTTTAGATCAACTCTGTCTTTTAGAGTATCTTTTTAAAGCTTTGCTATGACATATCATACTTTACTTTGGGACCAATTTAGTGCCATTATTAAGGTTTCACCTTTGAAGATGTTACCCAATACCTGTAAATTACACAGAATTTTCCCTGTAGCTATTAGAATCACAAATTATTATTATCCCTGTGGGATACCTGGACATTGTTTTGACCTGTTGCTTTCGAAATTTTTCTTTTTCTTTCTTTCTTTCTTTCTTTCTTTCTTTCTTTCTTTCTTTCTTTCTTCTTTTTTTCTGCTCCAGAGTCATAGAAATTCATCTCATGCAATCTCAGATCTGTTTTCTAATGTAAGGGGATCTATGTGCACATACTGGATGTTCCTCTGCCTCTCTCTGCCTCCTTCCCTCCCTCCCTTCTTCTTCTTTTCTCTTCTCCTCTGCAGTTTCCTCCTTTCCAGTTCTCTGCTCATAGATTTGAGATCACTTAGTATTCCCAAACTTCACTCTCCATTGCCATAGTTCAGTGAGACTTTCTGACTACTTATGCTTGTTTCCCTCTCCCTGCATGCTGCAGCCAAGAAGCCGACTCCAAGCAGTAAGCTGGGACCATCCTAACGTCCACTTTGTTTCCTTACGTTCAGAATACACAGTTCTACTGTTTCTTAGCCTTAAAAAATGGTTTTATATGTTTATAAAACTATTTTATTTATTATTTTTATTTTACGTGTATGAGCATATTGCCTGCATGTACATGACTGCACCCGTGTTGTGCAATGCCTATGGAGGTCACAAGAGGGTGTCAAATTCCCCTGGAACTGGAGTTAAGGACAATTGTTAGCCATCATGTGGGGACTGGGAATCAACCCCACATGCAAGAGCAGCCAGTGCTCTTCACCATTGAGCCATCTCTCCAGCCCTGAGTTTATGTTTTTTCCACTTGTCTGTTTATTTGCAGTGTGGGAGCTGTGGTGGGTAATCTTGATTGTCAACTTGATCCACACCCAGGAGAGGGAACCTCAGTTGAGGAGTGTCCTAGTTGTTTCTCCATTGCTGTGACAAAACACTCTGACCACTACCAACTTGGGGAGGAAAGGGTTTATTCAGCTTATAGCTCCTGGGTTACAGTTCATCAGGGAGCCCAAGGTAGGAACTCAGGGCAGGAACGGGAAGCAGGAGCTGGAGCACAGGCCATGGAGGAACGCTGCGTGCTGACTTGTTCCCTGGCCCCTGCTCAGCCTGCTCTCTTATCCAACACAGGCCCACCTGCCCAGGGGTGGTACCACCCACAGTGGGCTGGGCCCTCCCACATCACTCAACAATCAAGAAAATGCCCCACAGACATGGCCACAGGCCAGTCCAATAGAGGTAATTCCCCAATTGAGGCTCCCTCAACCCAGGTGTGTCAAGTTGACACTAAAGCTATCCAGCACAAGGAATTTCCTCTATCAGATTGGCCTGTGGGCATGTCTGTGGGACATTTTTCTTGATGGATAACTGATGTAGAAGGGTTCAACCCACTTTAGGCAGTACCATCCCTGGGTAGGTGGGCTGAGCACGAGCCAGTAAGCAGCATTCCTCCACAGTGTCTGCTTCAGTTCCTGCCTTGACTTCCCTCAGTGGACCACAACCTGTAAACTAAATGGACCTTTTCCTCTACAAGTTGGTTTTGGTTGGTGTTTTTTTGTTTGTTTGTTTGTTTTTGTTTTTTTAACTTTTACTTTTTTGTTTTTTAACTTTTACTTTTTTAACTTCATTGAGAATTTCATACATGCATATAAGGTGTTTTGATGAAATCCATGCCCACTCCCTCCCTCCAACATTCCCCCCTCTGAAGAAGTAATGCTAAAATTGTTTAAGGATGATATAAGCTCCCAAATACTTTCCACATTTTTGGCCTTTGGAACAGAGTATGTTGCTAAGAGGCCCAAGGACATTTTGACTTTTAGCCAAGAAACTGGCTACTTTTTGGGGGGTCTTTTTACCCTAACTGCCTAGCCAATTCCTACCTCCTATTCTTATCATGCCATCCTCTGAAGGGGTTACCTAAATTACCAATAGAGAATAGGGACACAGATCAGTCTGGCTTCTTCCATGCTGAACAAGGACATAGGGTTAGGCAGTTGGAATACCCCTTCAGTGGGTCTATCTAAAAGACTCCCAAATTGCATAACTCTTATCTCTAAGGGGAGACGAAAGTCCTTGAACCATGAACAGGAGATGTGAAGGAGAAGTAAAGGCAAGAGTAATTAGCATTACAAGTTCTAGACAGGAAACTAGAAAAAAGTCAGAACAGTAATTAGCATTACAAGTTCTAGACAGGGAACTAGAAAAAAGTCAGAACAGGGCAATTTTCAAATGTTCATATGAGAGTCCATTGGAGTTTCTTGACAAGGACTTCCAAAGCATCCCTCTATTGGATTCTTCCTCATTTTTCTTTTGTCTTCCAAGGCTGGACTAGTTGGCTGGGAAGAGTGGCTGGATACTCAGGTGAGGGTCCAGTGACCCTGCTTGGCCCTCCTTTAATGAATGAGCACAATCGTCAACAAGCCCAATTGTGACTATGTTTAGCAATCAGGCTCAGCCTTTCCTTTACCTCCCTGGTTCCTTTCCCTTATCCTGGTTCCTGTAGTTATGTCTGGAAATATACTCACTTATCAGGGTTTGGTTCTAGGATCCACATATGAGGGAGAGCATACATCCTTTGTTTTTCTGAGTCTGTGTTACTTCACTTAGTATAACAGTTTCTAGGTCCATCCATTTACCTGCAAATTTCATTATTTCATCTTTCTTCATTGCTGAATAGAACTATATGTGTAAATATATCACAGCAATAGAAAGCAAACTAGGGAGGGCAAGTCCCCTAATAGTTAATCATTCACTGGTAGAATCAGCATACATCCTTTGTTTTTCTGAGTCTGTGTTACTTCACTTAGTATAACAGTTTCTAGGTCCATCCATTTACCTGCAAATTTCATTATTTCATCTTTCTTCATTGCTGAATAGAACTATATGTGTAAATATATCACAGCAATAGAAAGCAAACTAGGGAGGGCAAGTCCCCTAATAGTTAATCATTCACTGGTAGAATCATAAGTCCTTGTTGAGATGTTTTAAGCAGGAATGTGACTGAACCAAATGTCTCTGGAAAAAAAAATCTTACTACTCCAATAGATTGACGGCAATAGAGGGTTCTAGAAGGCCAAATCTGAATCTATCGAAACAACAGATATTGCTGACTTCTGTTTGGGGACATAATAGTTAAGAGGGGCAGAGTGAGGCATATTTGAAATGCATTGAGAGTTTCCAGGACTTGTGGTTGGCTGTTAGGTGCTTATCAAGGAGGATACCAACTTGATGGAAAGAGCAACTGTGTAAATGATGGTGTCACTTAAAATAATAGGGTCATGGAAATTTGGGGTGAGAGAGCTTGAGTTCAATTTTGAAGATGTTGTGTTGTCTGGGAGACATACAAGCAGTTCATGCTGGCTAGGGTATTGGATTGAAACTCAAAAGAGAGATCTGGGCTGGGGCTGCTCAACAGTAGAACCTGGGAATAGATAGGCTTCTCTTCCCTTATTGTCCCAGATCATTAGCCACAAGAATGCTTGTCTAATCCCCTTAATGTCTGAGGGCTCAGAGGCCTGGCTTGGCATACTTTCCCCTCCTTTCCTGGCTCATTGGTGGATGCCTGATAGGTGCTTACTAAGTGTCTGTGAACAGGACAATAGATGAAGGGGCCTCCTTCTTCCATGGTCTGAATTTCCCATTGACCTCTGGTTATCTAAAGAGCTGTCTTAAGTTTCATTGTTCTTGTTAGTTTTTCTGGTTCCAGGCAGACTTTTTGCATTAACATGTTAGTCATCAGTAGACAGTCATGACCCTCCCTTTTCACAATAAGGCTGGGTCATGTCAACTCAGAGGTCCCATCCTGGACCTAAACTTGGTATTGACTATGTAGGAGGCCATCTTCATTCCAGTGGGGAGGCTGTTGTCCAAGAATTGGACTACTAAGGAGAACTCTCCAGGCTTCCCAAGGGATACTCAAGCCTTTGGAATTTCACAGTCCCCCTCATGAGCCTAAGACTCCCTTAATCTCTATAGTCAATCCTTGACCTAACACTGAAAGTTGCTCAAAGAAGGAAAGAGCCAGACCTGTTGTAAGATGAAACATTTAAAAGGCCTGGAATTTGGAAATATCATCTGAACTTTCAGGCAGAAAGTTTCCATTGTTGGAAAGCTTTGTTCTGGAGATCAGAGAACCTGAGTTCTTGGTCTGAAATTCCCTGTGGAATATTGAGAAATAACTTCTCTTCTCTGGTCCCTTTTCTCATCTGAAACTGAAAAGACTTGATCTTGAAGTTGACCTTGGAGGGCTCTTCCCTTTGTTACATTAAGAGGAATTCTATGCTGGGCTACTGAGTAGTCTTGAGCTCTGCCTCACGGTGTCAAGATGCTTAAAAATCTTAGAACTAAATTGAAGGGTGTAGGACCCTCTGCTGACCCTCTAAGACAGACATCCCGTTTCCTACAAATGTCCTTGTATAGAATCTAGGCAACAGCAACAGGACTGTTTCTGTAGGGAAAAAGAAAACCCCAAGTTAGACTTCATTGTTTTTTATGGCTGAGTACTATTCCATTGTGTATATGTACCATTTTTCTTTATCCATTTATCAAATAGACACTTAAGTTGCTCCTATTTTTGGTTACTGCAAATAATGCTGTCATGACCATCGAATGCAGATGTCTTTTTCAGATAGAGGTATTGATTTCATTTCCTTTGCATAAATATTCTGTAGCAGAATTACTGGATCATACAGTAGTTCAGAATTTCCTTATCTATTCCCAAGAGGGACTGTAACTTGTTAAAGGTCATAAGTGGGTCCATACGAAACAGAACCCAGTCTGCTTTAACACATAGAGATACATGCACATGTGCACACATGCATAACTGCATACACATACCACCCTAAACCCCATCAAAGCTGTTGTTTCTCCACCGCCCTTTTGGCACCAACACCTGTCTGTGCAGCGCTCCTGTCTCTGGTGGAACATTCCTGCTCAGAGGGGATTGAAAGGGCACCCGTAGAATGCTAACCTTCCCTGCCCATTGGCAATTGTAGTTCCTTTAAACAGAGCCCAGCAGACGCTGGCTCAGGGGAGTCCAGCAGCCCATGAGGAGCTCTGGATTGTCAGAAACAACTTCAATCCACATGCCATTGGAAGCCCTCACCCTGTTCTCCATCAAGTAAATCCCCCAAGACAAGTGGCTTTGGTGAGGGCACTGATGCCTCTGGGTGTTGTCCTGCAGTCTGTCTGGCCTAGCTTTGGCAACGTCCTCACCAAACTTGATGAAGCCACTGAAGACGGTGGGCCAACCCTTATATAAAGCCAAGTTGAGAATCTGAGAACCTAGTGCCAAGGCTGAATGTCTGATCCAATAAAGATTAAGAGTTCCAGATGCTTGTCACCAGTCAACCTCTTATTAGCTTTCTGACCTTGGGCTTTAATGACCTGTTGAGGCCTCATGACCTTATGTAAATAAAATGGAGACAATCTGTCACTTTGCCATCCTGGAGCACATTATCCACTTTCCCATGTCATTTCCTTGAGTACTTGCAGAAGTCTAATGTCCCAGATCTTCTTCAAGAACACAAAGGATAAATATTTACTCTCTATAGTGAACTCACAGTTACCCAACAAGGAATATATTAAGTGTGTGGACACTCTAAAGACTTCCGACCCCACAATGAGGAGTATTTTCTTTTTTTTTTTTTTCATTAAATAATTCATTGAGAATTTCATACATGCATATAAGGTGTTTTGATCAAATCCATGTCCCTTTCCCTCCCCTCCAAGTCCTCCCATCTCCCCATCACTTTTTTTCTGACAACTTCATGCATTCATTTATCTTCTTTTATTTATTTATTTTTATGGATCTTTTGGCTACTCTAACAGTCCCCCTCTGAAAAGGTAACCCTAAAATCTTTTAAGGTTTAGATACAAGGTCCCCACATTTTGGGCCTTTGGAACAGAGTGTGTTGCTAAGAGGCCCAAGGACATTTTGACTGTTAGCCAAGAAACTGGCTACTTTTCTTTGGGGTCTTTTTACCCTAACTGCCTAGCCAATTCCTACCTCCTAGTCTTATCACACCATCCTCTGAAGAGCTTACCCAAGTTGCCAGTAGGGAATTGGGATACAGACCCCTCTGGCTTCTTCCATGCTGAACAGGGATGCAGGGTGAGGCAATTGGAGTACCCTGTTAGTGGGTCTATCAAAAGACTCCCAAATTGCATAACTCACAAGAGTTATCTGTAGGGAGGCAAGAAAGGCCTTGACTGGTGAATAGGGGATGTGAAAGAGAAGTAAAGGAAAGGGTAGTTAGCATTATGTATTCCAGAAAAGGAACCAGAAAAAA
Source organism: Nannospalax galili (assembly GCF_000622305.1). Taxonomy (NCBI): domain Eukaryota; kingdom Metazoa; phylum Chordata; class Mammalia; order Rodentia; family Spalacidae; genus Nannospalax; species Nannospalax galili. The sequence continues at coordinate 3,596,476 of NW_008346683.1, forward strand.
AAATCAGAACAGGGAAATTTTCAAATGTCATGTCAGAGTCCATTGGGACTTATTGACGAGAGCTTCCAAAACCATCTCTCTATTGGGTTCCTCCTCCATTGTTTGTGTGCATGTGTGTGTGTGTGTGTGTGTGTGTGTGTGTGTGTGTATGCATGCCAAGGCTGTACTCGAGAGTGATGGATTCAGAATTTGTTTTCAAGCACTTTGATAGCTGTTGGAGTGGCCAAGTCGGGCCTCCATCTGTGGGGTGGGGGGGCGGGGCAGGGGATGAGTAGGCACGAAATCAATGACACAGACTTTGGGAGTTGCTGCTCAGTAGCGGGCTGCCAGCGAGCTCATTTATTGCGTACAAAGGGCTTTCCTATATACCCCCTCAAACCTCCCCCATTGGCCCTGAGGGTTGAGCTGTATATTGTCTATTGGCATGACATCTGTCTCTAGCCTGGGCGGCAGATATCAGGTTAGCTGTTTGAGGAAGTAGGATCAATGACACAGACTTTGGGAGTTGCTGCTCAGTAGCGGGCTGCCAGCGAGCTCATTTATTGCGTACAAAGGGCTTTCCTATATACCCCCTCAAACCTCCCCCATTGGCCCTGAGGGTTGAGCTGTATATTGTCTATTGGCATGACATCTGTCTCTAGCCTGGGCGGCAGATATCAGGTTAGCTGTTTGAGGAAGTAGGTCGTGTTAGACTGGTGTGCCTGCACAGAAGTCTCCAGGTCCGGTATTCTGGCCGATCCCCACAGGCCCCTCCTACATTTCCACCCTTTTGTTTTTAAAGGCAGCCCAGAGGGAGTCAGGGTGCTGCCTGACATTTTCGTACCCGCCTCGAGATGACCTTGAGAATACGGGTTGTGACTGTCTTAGGTTGTTCTTACTCCGGGCATAAGCCTTACCCGTCACGGGAGCACACATCTAGCTCACGCATGTCTTAGGTTGACTTGTCCCTGTAGAATCTTACCCGTCATTGTCTACCAACCCTGAGGGAGGTATAGTCTCAGGGGGTCTGCCAGGGTGGAGGGCTAGTTTAGGAGGAGGCCTTTTGTATCTCAGTTAGCCAGGTCTCTATGACCTCTTGAGGAAGGCCCAGGCCTGGATGTCGTAGGGCGAAGAGGGCCTGGAGAGTCATCTTACTGATGGTCCGTTGGCAACAAATGTGTGACAGCAGGCACCTGAGGAGAAACAACACAAGAAGGAGCGGGCCTCCTACTATTAAGTAGGTTAGTAACCATGATGCCAGTTTGATAGTTTAGTCGAGCTTGGGATTCAGCTGCCTCGTCATATGCCAAATGCCAATTAAGGAAAACAGGCAGTTGGAGGACCGCTTTGAGGAGATTATACCAATCATAGTGGGTTTGCAACTGCATGGTCCATTGTTTTAAGACTTGTTCAAAATACGGGGAGTCAGGGCCAGACTCATTAACGGCCTTGCGAATAAGTGAAAGATCCATCAGGGGTGTTGGTATCCAGGGTTGCTGTGCGGCATTTGCACCAACATTAACAGGAAAAGTGAAAGTAGGGGGTTTTGGAGGTTGTGAGACCTGTGGCTGGGGTGGAGGGGCAAGGGCGGGCTTGGGGGGGTTCCATGTGGTGCAATGGGGTTATTTCTCTCCATGGATAAAT
>NW_008346683.1:3598243-3608564 GCF_000622305.1 Nannospalax galili
GGGGTGTTTCAGTGTGAGGTGGGGAGGTGAGCTAGCGCGGGGGAGGGGGGCCTTTTACGGAGGGGTTGTGTCCGGTGCTGCGGTCTCAAGGTTGCAGGATGGCGTTACAACCTGCGAGGTTGAAATCGAAAGCATGGGCGTTTTTTGTTCCTGACAATGTTTATTGAAGGATTTTAAGATATCCTCGGGAGAGCCAGATTTAATGCAGCCGAGGATACCCAGTAAAATTGGAACAAAGTGGGCAGAGGGCACTGTGCCTTCCTTTATTTCCCGTTTGCAGGCCAGAAAGAGAACCCTCATCCAGAGATCTGGGTCCCAGACGTTTTCAGGGGAGATCCATGGGACGAGGGCAGACGCCTCCGCCCAGAAGTTTTCTAAATCATTAGTCCTGATCTTGAGGCCATGGGTTACCAGAAGGGATTTTAAGGCCTGAAGTTGGGGCTCCTTGCAGTGTGAAGGAAAGTTACCCATTCTAGGAGGAAGAAGAGGAGTTGGAGTTAGAGGGGGTGAAGGGGAACTCGCCACAAAAATAAGAGGCTAGGAGGACAACAATGAGTGCGAGAAGAAAGCAAAGTAGGACAATCAGCCACTCAGACTGGAAACGGGAACTCATAAAGGAGTATTTTGGATGAAGATGTCCTGGGCTTAGTGGGGAACTTCCTTGGTTTTTTAGGCCACGGCCGTATGCCCACACGGTGTCTCGGATTGCCGAGTAACTGTCGGGACAATACTTGTTGGTTCCATCTCCTCGGTGGTCAGCCCTTATGTGAAGACATCAGGCAAACCGAGTACAGGGGATATGTACCTGAGGGAGGGTGAAAATGGGCAATGTTGGGGTAGGGTCGGGGAAGAAAATGAAAGGGAAGAAAAGACGCGCCTCACGGCCCGTGGAATGTAAGATAGAGGGGCCTACTCACCAAGAAAACAGCCGAAGCGGGCCAGTTGTGGCCGACGTGAGAAGCGAGCAGGTCCGGAATCCACGTTGGGTGCCAGATGTTGCTGTGTTTCGCGGTGGTCGGACTTCCGTCTTGGCGGGGTGCAGGGGATGAGTAGGTGCGAAATCAACGACACAGACTTTGGGAGATGCTGCTCAGTAGCGGGCTGCCAGCAAGCTCGTTTATTCCGTACAAAGGGCTTTCCTATATACCCCCAAACCTCCCCCATTGGCCCTGAGGGTTGATCTGTATAATGTCTATTGGCATGGTTGCGTCATCTGTCTCTAGCCCAGACGGCAGATATAAGGTTAGCAGTTTGAGGAAGTAGGTCGTGTTAGACTGGCTGCACCTGCACAGAAGTCTCCAGGTCCAGTATTCTGGCTGATCCCCACAGGCCCCTCCTACAGTCTTCCAAGGCTGGACTCAAGAGTGATGGATTCAGGATTTGCTTTCAGGTATTTTGATAGCTGTTGGAGTGGTTAGAATCAGTGTCAGTTCCCTTTCCAAGGCTCCTAGATGGGGGAGAAAACAAATGTATCCATCGTGTTACAACAATAGCTGGTTGTCTCCCCTAGCTACAGGTGGGCAGGACAGTATTGGGGACCAAGATTTGAAGTCTTACATCTGAGTAGCACTTTCTGGTTAGGAACAAAATCATCAATGAGAAATAATTGTCTAAATAACTTTTTATATAGACTTAAGCCTAATGTCTGGGAAGTGTAATCCCTTGAACTCTTAAAGAAATATACTGATGACTTTATGCTTTGGGTATACTTTCCTTTTGGGTGTTTAAGACCATAGTTGACCCAAATAAGTCAATTTATTTTATTTTATTTTTTTTAATATATTTTTTTATTTTTTTTATGTGTATGAGTATATTGCCTGCATGTATGTTAGTGCACCCATGTCATGCAATGCCATGGAGCTCAGAAGAGGACTTCAAATTCCCCTGGAACTGGAGTTAAGGACAGTTCATAGCCGCCATGTAGGTGCTGGGAATCAAACCTGGGTCTTCTGCAAGAGCAGTCAGTGCTCATAACCGCTGAGCCATCTCTCCAGCCCCAAATCAATTTATTTTTACACTTAAGGTCATTTGAGGATCTGTTCCTCAGGGGTTACGTGGGCTTGGGAGGAGCTCCTGGCTCCTTTCTTTTACCAGTTCCAAGTCAAAGGTCCAGCTCGACCATGTCTGGCTTCACTTGGAAGCATGAATGAGATGTTTCCTCTGAGTTGACTCTCTTCTTTGTAGACTGGAGACTGATTCAAGTCCATCTCGTGGGGTCTCCATGTCCTCCCTGAACAAGAGGAAGAATGAATGAGATGTTTCCTCTGAGTTGACCCTCTTCTTTGTAGACACTGGACACTGGTTCAAGTCCATCTCATGGGGTCTCCATGTCCTCCCTGAACAAGAAGACAGGTGACTCACCACAGTTATAGGACATTTTGAGAGATATTCTATAGTCCACTGGAACTTAGTTGACCTTGGAGAGCAAGGAGCAAAAACTGTCCTTTAAGTCATGAGTATTTTCAAATGCATTTACTACCTACCTAAAATGATCTGAGAGCTTTGCTGGGTGCTAAAGATGACACAGCTAGGCATTGCCTTTTCTAATGAGGAAAACACACTTGTTGTATTATTATATTGTTTATAAACTCTTGGCTGCTAAGGAGAACAGATTCTACACATTGTAGGGCTTTCCATATCTATAAGTCCAGAATATCTGAGACAAGTGAATTGGTTTCTGAACGAATTGGTGAGAGGCTTTAAGGAGAAGATAAGACATAGGTTTGCAGAATTGTGTGCTGTGTAAGATAGGAGTGAACAGAAAGCTGTGGAAAGCCTGTTGACCAAAGAAACAAGGGCAAGAAACCAAGACAAATGGAAATTCATAAAGTTCTGTGATGTCAACCCCTCCAGACTTCCTCCTGAGGTCTTCAGTAAAATATACCATGTACTTTTCTTTCTGAGAACTAAGATGAGGTACAGACTCCTATGTACTGGAGAGCATAAGGCCAGGACACAGTGTATTAGTTATCTATTGCCATAATAATGGTGTATAACAAACAACCCCTAAACATTTATATACCATTGTGTTTATTGCACATGAATCTGGAGTTGTTTGGGCTTGATGGAGGCTCTTCTGATCTTGACTTGTCTTGCTCATATGTCTGGGAACAGCAAAGTGTCCGCTGATTTGGGATGGCCTTAACTGGGCATCTGGGGAATCTTGGCTCTGTTCCATGTATCTCTGTCACAGACAGGCTCGCTCAGGCATGTTCTCAAGTTGATGAAGAGTCATGAGAGCTTGGGTAGAAATGTGTAAGTGCATGTTCAGGTCTTTACTTGCTTCATTAACATCCCATTGGCCAAAAGGAGTCAAATAACCAAATCCAGAATCCAAGCATGGAAAACTATGCTTTTGCCTTGTAATGGACACTGACTGGCAACAGTGATGGCTGTCCCAACAGCCTGAGGATGACTTAGAACAGAGTTCTCTGCTGTTCCTTGGTAAACATGTAGTGTGAATGACAAACAAACCTTCTTTGTTTCAAAACAGGAGATTTGGGGCGTTTTCTCATTTCAATAAACCTAGCAAAGTTAGCCTGCCTTCGCTGACATAACCAAACCTACATTGTTTGCCCAAAACGTGCCAAGTTCTGCATTGAAAACTTTATATGCATTTGGCATTTGGATGTGTTCACTCAACAAATATCAAATGCCTCTTTTGTGCCAAGATTTATTTGATTCAGCTTCCTAACAACCTGGCAAGTTAAACAGTATTATTTCAATGTTATTATAGATGACGAAACTGAAACTCAAATTGCTTAAACAATTTGCCCAAGATCATAGAACCAATAAATGGCAGAGTAAGATATATTAAACACAGGTCCACCTGATTCCACAGGTCAGGCTCCCAGCTATCCCGTGCTACTCTTTGTCTGTGCATGTTCTTGCCTGGGGATTGTCCACTTGACAAAAGTAACATGCCCCAGTAAGTAGATTTTAATATAATGGCCCCTTGAGTTATGGCATTGAACAGGAAAGAGCCTTTCCTTGGTCAGGCTCCCTTTTACATACTTGGTCCACACCCTAGCCCTACTTAGTGTTCGTGAGTTTTAACACCAACTCGAGTGGTAGAGCACCTGGTATCCTCACCAGTGAGCTATGTTACCCCAGACAGGCCAGAAGTTTTCTTTTCCCAGATCAAAGATTGCAGCTAAGTTGCAGGGAGGCACATTGTTCAGTTTGGTTTGGCAGCAAGAGCCCTGCTGAGCCATGGGCCAGATTTCATTCAAGGGTGGGGTCCATCAGTGCTGAGAAACAGGGGACAAAAGGCCTGTGCTAAACTATGAAGGAAAGGGCAAGCGGACAAGAGAATGAGGCAGCCCTAACCCCTGCTCTTATCTTTCTCCAGAGCCAAGGAAAGAAGCAAAGAGGGGACAGAAAGAATGGGTGGACGGGGCTGGAGAGATGGCTCAGTGGTTAAGAACACTGGTTGTTCTTGCAGAAGACCCAGGTTCGAATCCCAGCAACCACATGGCAGCTAACAACTGTCCATAACTCCAGTCCCAGGGAATCCGACAGCCTCTTCTGTCCTCTGCTGGCATTGCACAACACAGGTGCACTTACCTACATGCAGGCAATACAAGAATACACATAAAATAAAAATAATAAATAAAAAAATTTTTTAAAAAAGAAAGAATGAGTAGAGAGTGGAACGTGGGAAGAGCAGCTTTCACTCATTCATTCTTTTACCCCAGAAATGTTTGTAGGGCACCTGCACTGTGCAACCGTCATGCTGTGTGGTGGAAAATAGAAAAATAATGGTTCTGATTTACAGGAAATCTCAGGTGACTAAGAGACACACTTGTAAATGACTTAGTAACACTGTACTCCAAAATCCACTCAAAACAGCAAAAAGAATAAAAAGATTGAAGAAAATGCTACCTTCAATCAAAGGGGGGAGATGGCTGTGGGGCTGAGGTGAGGAAGTACTCACAAGAGTTCATTCTTGTCTTTTCATAATAGAGCGATGGGTAGGGAGCAGCTGCCCAGTCATGGGCCACATTTCTCTGCCTTCTCTTTGCATTTAGTCAAGCTTGTGATGGGTTCCCGTAGCCAGAATGGGAACAGAAGTGGTCAGTGTCATTTTGGGATCAGGGTGATTAAGGAGTACCAGGTATTCCTCTCCCTCCTCCCCCTTCTCCTGTGCTCCTCTCCTCTCTTCCCTTCTCTGTCTTTTCCTCTCCCCTCTTCTTTCTTCTCCTAGCTTATCTTCTCTTCTCTCCAGTTCTTTACTCTCCCATCCCATCCTCTCTCTTCTCCTCTCCCACCCCATCCTCTCATTCCCCTCACCTCCGCCCATCTCCCTTTCTTTAGTCATATCCAAGGGACTCTAAGACCCCTCCCCCAGAATAGAAAAAACACAGACCTCTGACTCCATGTGACAAACTGCCCGAAAGCCAAGAACATCTGCAATAGACTCTTACAAAAGCTTATATGATGTGAGACCATTGAAATTTGGAGATGGAGTTGTTCGTTAAAGAGTGAATGTTATTCTAAGTAAAATGGGCTAGAATTCCTATCTTCCATGCTTTGGGCCTTTGGAATACAGCAAGAGAAGTAACATGTGTTGCCAGATTCTCTTGATAGGAAAAAAGAAAAAAAGCAGCATCCCTTAAGACCAAATACATAATCATTTATTGGAGAGAGAGAGAGAGAGAGAGAGAGAGAGAGAGAGAGAGAGAGAGAGAGCCCACACAGCGCACATGGATGGGCCTTGGAAGAGTAAGATGCCTCAGTCTTAACTCATTCCCATGCTGTAGGAGAACAAGGGAGGCAGAGGTGAAGAGATAAAGGAGGCACTCTGTGGATAGATAGTAGGATTATTTAAACCCAGATCCTCATTACTCAAAGATTTTAGAGGTGAGCTAGAAAAGAAAGGATAGCAACAGTCTGCCTTGCAGCTTGTCACTAAAATAGACACATAATCATTAAGTGACTGATCAATGGACCTGCGATGTAGAGGCAGTCCTTATGATTCACAGTGCTTTCATATTCTCAAATGTTTGAACCGTTGGGGAGACGTGCCCCCAGGGTACAGCATATCTGGCAACAAATTCTGAGATGAGCAACTTAATGGGAATCTGCAATCAGCTCCAACTCACTCCCATCATATTTCCAAGAAACTAACAAACCAGAGTAAACCATTCTCAAGTAAAGGTATGAATAGGCAGCAGTATCCAACAACAGATTTTTTTTAAATTGAAAACAATAAAAATTATTATAGAGGGAAAAATGCCAGTAAGATAGAATTTATTCAGGAACAGGGATAGCAATGTAAAGAGTATATTTTTATGAAAGAAAGGGGGGAAATTATAAATAGAGTGAAATAAAATAGTGAGAAGGTCATGCATATGAAATGGGAAGGAGTTCAAGTGTATATCAGGCACTCCTCAAGAAAACGAAACAATGGGATGGAAACATGTTCAGAGATATTACAGAAGAAAACTTGTCAAAACTTACAGGATCAAAATGGCTTTGACATATGGTAGAACTTGGATGGAGGCTACTCAGACCATAAAATTGGGACACATTTTCTAAAGGCAAAACCAACCTGGCCTCCAACTTTTCTTTATCCTTTAATGTTAAAATATTTCTGTCTTAGTTACGTTTCTGTTACTGTGATAAAACACCATGACCAAGGAAACTTATAAAACAAAAAGTTAATTTAGTTTACTGTTCCAAAGGGGCAAGAGTCCATCATGGTGGGAGGCATGGCGGCAGAGGTGGCTGGAGGAGGAGCTGAGCACTCATTTCTTCAAGCAGGCACAGGAAGCAGAGTGACTGGAAATTTGGCAAGGCTTAAGAACACTCTAACCCCCGCCCCCCAGTGCTATGCTTCCTCCAGCAAGACCATGCGTTCTAAGACCTCCCAAAACAGCACCACCAACTGGGGACAAAATGTTCAAATGCTTGGAGCCTATGGGGGACATTCTCATTCAAACCACCACAGCTTAGCAACAATAAAACTGTGAAGACAATAAATATATCCTCAAATCTAATAGCAAGCCTTGTCTTCAAGTACAAAAATACCTGAAAATTATTCACTGTGTCAGTCATCTTCACACTACCATGATGAAATACCTGAGATAATTAATTTACAAACTCAATTTTATCAGGCTCAAATTTACAAATTTATCAGGCTCAAGGTTCTGGAGGTTCCAGTCTAAGACTGGGAAGATCCATTGCTTTTGGGCCTCTACTGGAAGTGCCACTTGGCAGTATTGGAGAGTGATGGAGAAAACTGCTCACATTGTGAGCTAGAAAGCAAAAGAGAGGTTTGGAAGAGGAAGACCAGGATGCCTCAATTTCCTTCGAGAACATGCTCCTAATGACCTAAAGATTGCCCACTCAGTCCTGTCTCCTAAATCTCCCACCTCTTATCAGTGGCACCACTCTGGAGATCAAGCCTTTTTGAGGATCACTTATCCAAGCCATAATATTCAGCAACACAGACTCAGAGGAAATGGCACACAGCACACCTAAGTTCTTGTGAGGATGGCGGTGGAGGAATGAAGACTTGACAGTGAAATACAGACCTTCAAATGATATATCAGAATGACCAAATTAGAACTCTCAGAGAAGTTATGAAATCTAAAAGTTGATGGTAAACATTATATTCACTTAAACACAAAACTAAGGTTAAACATTTGTGGGAATTATGGTTGCAGAACAGAATGTAAATGCTTCAACCACAGCAGTATAAAAAGAAGTCCTTAACCAACACCATGAGGGGCAGGGATGTGGGGACAGATGCACATGCTCTAGTTTCTACATCTGTTATAGTGGAGAGTCTGTGGCTATAGAATTAAATTGGTAAATGAAGGAACAGATACGTAAGCACACTGTTTAAAGTAGAAGGGAAACTGATTCAGACAAGCTATAAACCTTCCAAACCATTAAAAGGGGTAAGGAGGAAGAGAGAAGCTTTGTAAGCCAAACGAAAGAAAAAGAAGAGAAACAAATGGCAAAAACGCTAGCAAAAAAACAAAAAGCAAAGCAAACAATTTATTTTAAAAAGAGAGTAAAGTGATGGTTTTAAACCAAACATGCCCAGCAGAGCATTCATATAATGAATGTGATTTTTCTATGAAAACAAAGTGGAAACTACAATTTGCAGAAAAATAATTCGATGCAACCCATTTGATTCAAATAGCTCTCCGTACAAACATCCTCGTCTCCATTTACTTAGACCTAGAAACTTCTCGAAGCCTGACAAGGAAATTGGTAATTGTGATTCTCTTTGAGAAATGGTGCTAGAAGAACTGAAGAAGGAGGTGGATTTTATTCTTCAGTGAACAGAATGTCCATGTCACTATGGATTTTTAATTATTATTATTTTTATTAAATATTTTCTTTACTGTTCACAAATGCATATAATGTGTTTGGATCCAACCCGTCTTCATTTCCTCCCTTCTGATTCCTCCTGTACCCCTAACTTTTCCCTCCCAATTTTGCATACTCTTTCTTCTCTTAGATTTAATACCCACCGAGTTCACTTAGTTCTGCCTGTATGTGCGTGGGTGTGGGACCATGTACTGGATCATGTTTAACCTTTCAGGGCCCTCATTTTTGAAGAAATGGACTCTCCCTCTCCCAGTAGCCAAAAGCCCTTCAGATAGGGGTGGAACTTCATGAGTTCCTTTCCCAGTCCACGCTGGGATTTTGACTGGCTGAGTCCTGTGCAGTTCTTGTGCATGTAGACCCAGCCGTTGTAAGTTCATGAATGCACCCGTGCGGTCATGTCTTATATGTAAGTTCATGAATGCACCTGTGCTGTCATGTCTTATATGTCATGTCTTATATGTCATGTCTTATATGTATGTCATGTCTTATATGTCATGTCTACATATGTATATGTAAGTTCATGAAAGCACCTGTGCTGTCATGTCTTATATGTATGAATGCACCTGTGCTGTCATGTCTTATATGTCATGTCTTATATGTATAACATGGCTTATAGAGTGATTTCTATCCCCAAATGTCCTTCAGTGTGGGTCCATCCACAGGACCCACCAAGAATCCCATCCCTGTAAGACACTATCTTCCCCCCTGCCCCAGCAGCCATCAATTGCCAAAAGTTCATTAGATGGGATTGGGGTTTCTTACCAACTTCCCCTTGTCTATGCTGGGATTTTGTCTGGTTTGAGCATGCATACTGCATGTGCATGCTGTCACCATTGCTGTGAGTTCATATGAGAAAACAGATGACCCAATTAAAAACTGGGCTATGAATCTGAACAGAAAGCTCTCAAAAGAATAACAATGGCTAAAAAACACTTTAAAAAGTGTTCAATATCCTTAGTAATGAGGGAAATGCAAATAAAAACTACTTCAAGATTTCATCTGGCTCTTACATGCTTTCCTCCCCCTCTTTTGTGATGATCCCTGAGCCTTGGGGAAAGACGTGTGATGTGAATGTCCCATGGAGAGCTGGGAAGTCCATAATCTCTTACTCTCTACATGTTGACCAGTGGTTGGTCTCTGGATTAATCACCATCTTCTGCAAAAATATATGTGTGTGTTCACATTGGAGTGCCCACAGAAGGCAGGAAACTAGTAAGGGGAGTGGGGTGGGGGTCAAGGCAAGGGACATAGAATGCAGGTGATGAGAAGGGGAAGGGAGAATAATGGAATAAGAATGTATAAATGGGGTGAGGGATGAGAGGGCAGGGGGAGGACAGAGAACACTAAAGACCTTTGAAAATGCCATATGGAAATCTGAGAAACCTCCTAAAATATACACATACACGTATATAAAGGGGATTTAAATGGAGTTACCCTATAACAGGGGACAATGCCTCCTGCAGACACCATTGGCTAGCAAATAAAATGCCTAGTCCTAGGTATACAATAGCTATTTTCAAATTGTTGGTCAGTGGGGTCCCATAGGCACCCTGTGAACAGTGCAGGCTCTTGGTTGCCCTCAGGAATTTATGGTCGGCCCCTATGCTGAAGACACCACATGCCTGAGTCATAGGACCTGAAGAAATCAACCTGGTACCTATGGATTTTTAAATATAACTTTACTATCAAGTAAGTATAGCATAAGCTAAAAAAAAAGAAAGAAAAAAAATGCCACAGTGACAGAACACATAATGGGCTTTGAGAGGTGTCAGGAGGGAGGAGCTAATTATGCCAGAGAGAGGTTTAGAAAAAGCTTCAGAAGGTGGGAAACACGTGAATGGGACTTACAGAATGCCTGTTGCTTTCTGGTGTACAGATCAAGCTGACACAGTAGAGGTGAGGGGGCGGAAAGGCAAATGTAGTTTTCATAAATGATTAATGCTTTGGGCAATGAGAAGAGAGGGGGGAGGGGGGA
>NW_008346683.1:3608599-3611129 GCF_000622305.1 Nannospalax galili
AGGGAGGGAGGGAGGGAGGGAATGAATCAGAGACTTGATGTGCTGCTTACAGGATGCAAAGGATTTTTTGTGTGTGTGTGGAGGGTCAAAGCCTAGCTGTCCTACCTACCCTATAGCTCCAGCTTGCAGTGGGCTGCGGGGTGGAGGCTCAGGTCACACACAGTTCCTGCTCAGCTTGGCTTCCCAGCCCTGGGCCCCGCCTGCCTCAGGCACAGGCAGAAGGAACCTGCAGCAGCTTCCGAGTGTACAGTAGCCAGCTGTGGGCTTCATGTTGCCTTCTTTCCCTCTCCCTCTGCAGAACACCTCTAGTCGCTTCCTCCTATCTTCTCTGTGTCATGGCAATAAAAAAAATTTAAAAAAAAAGAAGCCACAGTAGCTCTAAAGTGTTGTCAGTTACCTGTGGTGGGACCAGACTCATTATTACACTAGTTTTTTTTTTTCTGGTTTTGCTCCAAATTCTCAAGAGAGACAGTCAGGCCAGAATGAGGGTCTAATGCTGATCCTGTTGGCTATAAGTTAGGGTCTGCAGTCCAAATAAGAGAGACAGCTCTAGAAGCCTGCTCTATGGGGACAGTTTTTGGAGAATGCCAGTCACCTTTCCAGGTGCCTTCTATAATGGTTATCTTTTTGTTAAGGATTTATTTATTTTTATTTATGTGTATGTGTGTTTATGCCTCTGCTACAGCCATCTTAACATGTGACCACTTCCCTTCCTATGTGTCCCTCGATCTCTGCTGTGACCCCATTCATACTTGGTCCTCCCTCTCCCGTTAGCCCTGACCTCAGGTCATGGGGTCCTAGAGACAGCTTAAGCCACGTGTTCTTTCCCCAGAGCCTCTGGAATTCTTCCACTCACCACCTCCCACTCTTCACCAGCCTCAGTTTCACTGGGATGCCCCAAGAATGCATGGGTCTGTGGACACCGATGTATGCTGTGCCCATTCTTTTCCCAGATTGCAAACATCTACCGTCAGCTTCTTACACCCTTGAGTTCCACCCAGATTCGGCCAACCTCAGATGGAACCCATTCCAAAGAACAGCCTTTCATCTGTGTACTGAACATGCACAGGCTTTTCTTCTCGCATTGATTCCCCCCAAAATACATTAGAACAACTGCTTATACAACATGTACATTGTACTAGGTGCTAAGTAATCTAGGAATGATTTCAAATATGCAGGAGAATGCATCTCTATGCAAACAACTGTCTGTTTGTATAACAGACTTGAGCATCCACAGATTTGGATATCCATGGCAGAGGGTGAGGGTGTGTTCTCGATACTGAGGAATTGACTGTAACTTCTGCCAAGCAAGACCTTACCTAATCCCTGCCAGGGATGGGAACTGCTTGGTAAAAGTCTCCCAGAACAGGCTGGAGTGCCAGCACCCCCGACTGTGGCATTGAATTTGAGGCACTGGATGCCACTACCTGAGGGAAGTTCTTCCTGGGGCAGAGGGAAGTTTTAAAGGAGAGTCTTGTGCCCTAGATGCACCACCCCAAATGCTCTTTTCACTCCTGCTCGGCTTCTTTGCAACCTGTGCCTCAAATTCAATGCCACCTTCTTTCCTGCTGGCCCAGACTTCTGCTACTGGCGTGTTGAGCCTGTAGGCACCTCCTTCCCCTTCACAGGGTCACATGCATGAGCCCGTGTACCCACTGGAAAGACGCAGTGAAGGAGGAGTGGACTCCACCCTGGGCTCAGAAGACCCCTGGTGCCCTTCCCTAAGCCTCTCCTGATAGGCCATCCATCTATGGAGCTCACATTTAAGGAGGGATTCAGGGCAGGTGGAGAATCCCTGCCACCATGCTTCCTCCTGCCTGACATGCTAGGAACAGTGTACCTGGGGTGCTGGAAGGTAGAGGGAGTGCCTGCATGCAGGGGAGTGGCTGAAACTGCTGTTGCCTTGGTGAGAGCGTCCAAGGATGGTCATAGCCAAACTGGAACCAGGTGAACTTTGGGAATCCAGCCCATGCCATGGGAACTGAAGTCTGGAAGGAGGTTGGTGTGGGCTAGTCTACCAAGGCTGTTATAACAAAAATGCAATAGGCCAGATGGCTTAAACACCATCGCATGTTCCTAGTTCAGGAGCTGGGATGTTCAAGATCAAGGTGGTGTCAGGTTGGGTCTGGTGAGGGCTTCTCCTGAATTGTAGACAGACATGCTCTGATTGTACTGCTTACAAGTAAAGGGGCAAGGCAGTTCCCTGGGGTCTTTGTCAGAAGGGCACTAATCCTACTTGTAAGCCTCCACCCTCATGACATAATCATCTCCTGAAGGTCCCAATTCCTAGTGTCACTGCCCTGGGGGAATGGGATTTCAACAGCAGTATTTGGAGGGCACCCTAGCACTTGGACAATACTGACCAACTCTCTCACTGGCTCACTGACCTACTTGGTGACCCTGGACAAGTGACAGTCTCTGGATTTTAGTCTCCTTGCTTATGGAGAGAGAGAGAGAGAGAGAGAGAGAGAGAGAGAGAGAGAGACAGAGACAGAGAGACAGAGACAGAGAGACAGAGGGGGGGAGAGAG
>NW_008346683.1:3611218-3631733 GCF_000622305.1 Nannospalax galili
GAGAGAGAGAGAGAGAGAGAGAGAGAGAGAGAGAGATTGAGATTGGGATCACTTGGTGCTCATTAAAAGGTAGCCACTGTGGGCTTTGTTATTTAGGAAACAGACAAAGCAGATTGAACTCCAACTCCTTCCTGTGCCTCACCAGGAGATTCTTGGGAACACACAAAGGACAGGGGTAGAACCCTCCTCCATTCTCAGGACCCCAGAGCAGAGAGCAGAGGGCAGAGAGAAAGGCCTCCTGTTGTAGCACAAATCCTCCAAGATGCTGTGTAATGCAAACCAGTGCCCTGTCTTACTGTCACCCAGCTATTAGTGACCAGCAGCTAATGGAGCTGGGACTGGAACCAGGTCTGTGTGACTCTATTGTGCAGAGGTGCCCCCTTCCCACGCCTCACAGGGCCTCACACAGACACCCCACAGGAATTTTTATTTCCTTAGCCACTGGCCTTTGCTGAACCTATGGCCATATAATCTTAGAGGCGACCTGTCCACCACTCCTACTATCCCAAACTGGGCAAAAGATAGAGGTGAGAAGAATATGATTTCTTGTTTTGGTTTGCTGGTGGGTTGGTGGGATGGATAGTTTGGATTGGGTTTGGTTTGAGTTTAGTTTGTTTGTTTGTTTGTTTGTTTAAGACAGGGTTTCTTGTAACATAGGAGGAGCATCAGTCTCTCTATATAGCCAAAGATAACTTTGAACTTCTGATTCTCCTATCTCTATAATAAAGTGCTAGGACTACAGGTATGTGCCACAATGCCTGGGCAAAATTGTCTTTTATTTTCTGTGTGTTTCTACCACAAATTCTTCAAAATGAATACTCTTGTTTCTATTTTACAGTTAAGGAAATTGAGGCTTGGGGGTCTTAGGTTGCTTGCTGAAGGCCCAGGATTAATACAGGAGGATCAGTCCAACTGCTCTGACTCAATCCTGGTCCCTGCCCATGGCTGCCTGTCCCTGGACACCAGCCCAGGTATTTCCCCTGCTGAGATTTGCTTTAGCAAACCACCACTGAGATATTGTCCAGCAGGGGAGGAAGAGAACCTTCATCTAGCAAAGGGATCAGGACCTGTGTGGCTAGACAGCCCCCAGGTGTGGAGCTCAGAAGGAATAAAACCAGGTTGGAAGGTACCCCAGAGGGGCAGCTGAAAAAATCCCTTTGAGATACTGAGTAAAGAGCCTTGGAAATGAACCACAGGCTGACATCCAAGCCTCAGGATTTAGGAGCTGTTTTCCAAATTCCTATCAGAAATCCCATAATTGAAAAGGATTGGAAGCAGGTCATTATGTCCAGAGCAGCAGACAGTGAGGATCAAGAGCTTACAGCTGCTCAGAGCCAGCTAACAAAGGCACAAATATTTCTCTTTCCCCACATGTTAACCAAGCAACATTCCCCCTAGGGCAAGACTCATACTGAAAAATACTTATGTTTACCCATTCTGAAGCAAGAAAAAGCAAAGTAAACAGCCAGCCAGCCAGGAGAAGCAAAGCCCAGGCAAGGGCACCAAGCTAAGGACTCAGGGCTAGGCACTGTGTTCTTCTGTGCCACAACCCACAGAACCACTCATTGACCCCTCAGACCCCCATCTGTAACATGCCCAATATGGCAGTAGGATCAAAGGTACCACTGGCTTTTATGGTCGATATAAGCATTTACTAAGCACCATTCCACACATATTGTGTGTTGTGGTCTTCACGCTAACATTCTCTGGGACACAGTCTGTCCTTGGAGTGCCTTGAAGTCTCACAGAGGCAGTGGAGAGGAAACAGTCAAAGCAGTTCATCCTTGAGCTTTGACTGCTCCAGTTGCTGTGGTGGAGATCCCAGGATGGCCTACTTGAAGGACTCCTTAAGAAGTTGGAATTGAGTAAAACTCACAATGGCTGGGGCTGTGTATATGACTCAGGCAGTAAAGTGCTTGCCACACAGGCATGAGGACCTGAGTTTGATTCCCAGCACCCACATAAGGAATCAGGCTGGGACACAGTCTGTCCTTGGAGTGCCTTGAAGTCTCACAGAGGCAGTGGAGAGGAAACAGTCAAAGCAGTTCATCCTTGAGCTTTGACTGCTCCAGTTGCTGTGGTGGAGATCCCAGGATGGCCTACTTGAAGGACTCCTTAAGAAGTTGGAATTGAGTAAAACTCACAATGGCTGGGGCTGTGTATATGACTCAGGCAGTAAAGTGCTTGCCACACAGGCATGAGGACCTGAGTTTGATTCCCAGCACCCACATAAGGAATCAGGCATGGTGGCACATGCTGATTATCCCAGCACTGAGGAGGCAGAGATGAGGGGAAGCCTGGAGCTTTCTGGCCAACCAGCCTTGCCTAATCAGTGAGCCTCTGGTCCCAGTGAGAGGCCCTGCTTAAGAAAATCAAGGTGAATTGTTTCTAAGGAACAAAACCTGACCTCTGATCTCCACATGCATGCATGCAATGTGCATGCACATCTGCACACCAGCTGCACACACACACACCATCTGCACACATAGTCAATCATACCTGTATACCCTTGCACACTCATACTCAAACATATGAATATACACATACATACACATGCACACACACCCACAAATCACAATGGCTCTGTGCTGGATAGTTTCAGCTGTCAACTTGACACATCTGGGAAGAAGAAACTTCAACTGGGGAATTTCCTCTATCAGATTAGCGTGTGGCCATGTCTGTGAGTCATTTTCTTAACTGTTGAGTGATGTTGGAAGGCCCAGTCCATTGTGGATGCTGCCACCCCTGGGAAGGTAGTCCTGGGTTGTATAAAAAGCAGGCTGAGCATGGGCCAGGGGAGCAAGCCAGTAAGCAGCATTCCTCCATGGTCTGTGCTTCAATTTCCACCTCTAGGTTCCTTCCCTGAGTTCTTTCCCTGGCTTCTCTAAATGTCGAACTGTGATTGGGATGTAGAAGCCAAATAGACTCTTTCCTCCCCAAGTTGGTTTTGATCAAAGTGTTTTATCACAGTAATAGAAAGCAAACTAGGACAGGCTGGTTCCTTCAGAGCATTTGGGAGGGACCAGTACTGTTTTGAGACTTTGAGGATTCACTGAAATTCATAATGGGAGGAGATGTGGAAAGAGATTTCCAGACAAGTAAGATCCCAAAGTCCTTCAGAAGATAGAGACCAGCAGGTTAGAGGAGCTGAGAAACCAGAGCAAGCAGGAAGGAGATGGTCAGTTAGGTCAAAATGGGAACAGGGCTGAGCAGTCTGTTCTTAAGTCTTGGAAAGCAGAGTGACATCACAGAGAGTGGTTAGGAAGGTATTGCAGTGGCCCAGGCAAGGTGCAGTGGGAGCATGGATTTACGTGGAAACAACACAGAGAAAAATGGGATGGAGATAAGCTATAGCAAGCAGACTTCATGAATCGCCACAACTGATGGGTACCAAGGATCACACCCAGCCTTCTGGCTTGGGCCTGTGGAGGGATGCTGGTGCCACCTCCCTGAGATGGGGAAATCTGGTGGAGGGTAGGGAGATAAGGATGGCAGGGAAAATCCACAGCTGAGTTGAACAGCACGGCAAAAAATGTAATGCAGGTCTGAGAATCAGAGCTGCCCCCCACCCCAGTTCTCATTCCTGTGCTGCTGGGGTTATGTGACACCCTGGAGAGATCATGTCACAGCACAGATATCAAGGGGAACAGTTGGACCAGATCATCAATTGGCCATTGCCCTCACAGCTCTTGAGCCACAGGGTTCTAGAGCAGATATGTCAAACGTGTGACTCGGAGGGCTGGGTCAAGCTATAGGCATCTCTTACTTGATTCAAGCAGAATTTAATTATTAGAGAATTTCCATCACACTTCAATTTTCTGGATTTCTTTGAAAAGATCTAGAAGATATTCAACAAGGAGTCTAAAGCAGATCCCCATATGGTAAGAGTCAATGGAGTTAAGTGGCAGGAGGTACTTTGTAGGGCTCAGATTCCTCTTAACACTGGTGCCCACTCTCCCCATTTGGCCCATACACATGCCTGCCTGGCCCCTGTGGGAAAGGGTGACATCATATCCTTAGCTGTCTCTTGAGTGTCTCCAACCAAGAATTACTCACTAAATTATTCCTTCTGATTAAAAAGAAAATGAAAATAACATTGTAAACGTCTCTTGTAATTCCATCACCCAGAGAAAATCACCATGAAATTTGGGTATGCTTCCTTCTAGCTGTGCTTGATAAAATTGTATCGTATTAAATATAATATTCTCTTACAGTGCATTTTTTAATAGTGTTCTAACAGGGGTACTTTCCCAGGCTATTAAAGATTCTTTGAAAACAAGGCTTGAAATGATAGGATCATTTGCTGAATAATTTATGTAATCACTCCACCATCATTTCTTGGATTTGTAGACACATCTTAACTCTGGTTATTTCCTAAGAAAACTTTCTGAAAGAAGGATGATGAGGTCGAGGGGAATAGTACACTTTGAAAACTCTTGAAAAGTATTATCAAACTGCTCTCCAGAAAGTTTGTTCCCATCTTCACACCACCATCCATTGCAAGTGGCCGAGACCAGATGTGACCACTTAACCAAAATCCCTTCAAGAGCTTCCTGGGTGGGAACAGTGGGGCCCACAAGGAAAACCTGTTGACCATAGAAACCATGCACTGTTTTTATAGAACCCTAATTTAGAGCAGATAAACACTAGATAGTAAACAGAATCCAAACTGCCCTTGACATTAGTTTCTGCTTGCAGGTCGTAAAGTTCTGTGACAATGTCTCCCTGATTATGGTGCAAAGCAGCTACGGACAGTCTGTAAACAGCAGAGTGTGGCTGTGTTCCAGGGAAACTGGGCTTGTTCTTTTGAAAGGTCTTATCTGGCCCCTCAGTCATGGTTTGATGACCCTCTCTCCAACCGCCTTTCATTCTGTCCACAGTCTTGAGAGGTAGGTAAGGCAGGAGTGTATGTCTATTAGACAGAGAGGGAAACTGAGACTCGGAAAATCCAAGTGTTACAGAGTTTGGGACCACCGGGAAAGACTACCCAGACTCAAAAAGTTCCGAATCAACTGAATTAAGCTTTTACAATTTTATTAGAATTTTAAAGAAAAAGAAATCCTCAGGGCAGGCGAGCTGGTAATCTTGGCAGCTGCCTTGAGGAGGTGAATGGTGGGAAGAAAGAAAGCCATGAAGACATGCAAGTTTAGAGCTTGTGTGGGAAGTCAGACACGTGGCTGCCTGGCAGCCACATGGCTGGGAGAAGGACCAAAGCCTTAAAGAAAGTATGTTTAGTAAGAAAGGAGAGCCATAAAGAAAAGGAGAAAATACCCTTCCCTGAAGAACTCAGGGAAGCAGACAAACTCATGGGCTACATGGCTATAGTTAGTCTGTCAGTTCTGTTCCTGTACGCAAGGTTCCAGGCAGGAAAAACTCCCTATCTCATTAATGCACTAGGTATTCTGCCCATCTATTTAGCATAACCCACTGTCCTAGGGGTGGTCCTATAACCAGATGATTGACCAGTTAAACTTACACAAAATGGAGGCACTTGGGGTACACAAGTAACATGTCCTTAGGCACACAGCCAATAATGGGAATAGTGGGCACGGGTACTCACATATTCTGACTTCTAATTTAGAGCATGAGGCATCTCTTTACAGAGCATAGCCATGAGAATCAGTCAAATAAGCAGCAATAAATGCAGACCGTCCAAGCCATTTGGCCCAGTGCATAGAGCTGTAGAGTTCCGTAAGGAGGAATCATAATTCAGCCTATCAAATAGCAGGAAAGTGCTTGTGAAGGACCTTGGATTGTAAAAAGTTCATCTGAAGTCGGATATTTGGTGGGAATGTGGTTGGTCCTTCAATAAAGAGCTTGGTGATCAACGTTGGACAGCAGCTGAATTATAAATTCTTTCCACTGAAACAGAAAACCCAACTTCAAGGAGTGGAGAGAGACAAAGCAATTTGTTGGTATCTCAGTGTTCCTGGGGCAAGGACTTCAGGCAGGGCTGGATCCAGGGACTAGAATGATGTCTCTCATCCCCTTGACTCTCGGCTCTGATTGCCCCGGTGCTGTGCGTTATTCTTTAGATAAGCCTAGTTTTGTGGTAGACAAGAAGGACTCTGCCAAGGCCAAAAAGAAAGGGAGACCTGCCCTCCTAATACCACATTTTAGTATTTCACAGAATTCTGACTGTCCTTCTTAGGTCATGCAAACCCACCATTGCATTTGTCATTTGTCCACAAGGGCTTGCAGTGCTCTGATTGACCACTGCTGTCAGGGAATGTGAGCATCATATTTGATGTTCTGTGGGTGGAGAAGAGGGTGTTCCTCTTAGAAATGAGTACGAGCCAGCCAAAAGACCAGAAGAAGAACAATTGGAAGAAATTCACTGAGATCTCCAATAACAGAAGGGCCCAGACACTCTCCAGAGACTACCGTATCATCTTGCCACACACATGTACTATCTGAGGCAAAAGCGGGGGTGGGCATTGTTTTGGATTGAATTGTGTTCACCATCTCCAAAGACATGTTGAAGTCCTGATGCTTCAGATTGTGACCACACTTGGAAACAGCCGTTGTTGATGTAATCAGTTAAGTTGAACTGGAGTCTATCAGCCCTCTGATCCCCTGTGGCTGGTGTACTCAGAAGACAGCCACATGACAATAACATCATAGAACACCATGCGACAATGAAAGTCAGAGACCTGGGCGACATTGCTACAAATTAAGGCATTCCCCAAGCTTCCAGAAGCTAGGGTGAGGGTCCTCCCCTCCAACACCATGGCTTTAGACCTCCATCCTCAGTCCTGGAAGACAAGAAATGCCTGTTGTTTTAGGACACTGAGTCTGTGATATGTCACTTGTAGAAAACCTGAGAAACTCGGGCTGGGAGGATGGCTCAGTGGATAAAGCACTTGCTTTCCAAGCATGAGGACCCGAGTTCAATCCCCTAAAACACACACACATGAAAGAAGCTGGACTTGGAGGTACATATTTGTAATCCCAGGGCTGGGAAGGTGGACACAGGTAGATCCTTGCGGATAAATAGCCACCCAGTCTAGCCTAGTTCCAGGCCAATGAGAGACTGTCTAAAAAAAAAAAAAAAGTGGACAACATCTGAAGAACAAGAGCCAAGATTGTCTGACTTCTACATCCACACACACCCACATGTACCTGCATATACACAAACAGAGAGAAACAGAGAGGGAGAGAGACAGAGACAGAGTCAGAGACACAGAGAGAATCAGAGAGACAGAGACAGAAGCCCTGGGAAA
Source organism: Nannospalax galili (assembly GCF_000622305.1). Classification (NCBI taxonomy): domain Eukaryota; kingdom Metazoa; phylum Chordata; class Mammalia; order Rodentia; family Spalacidae; genus Nannospalax; species Nannospalax galili. Next base: position 3,618,442 of record NW_008346683.1, read on the forward strand.
CTAATACAGGTATTCTGGGAAGAAATAGCTCAGTAAAAAAAATGTTAAATGGGTGCAGCACACATTAGCCATAGAAGCCTTGGGAAGTGCAAGCGTCGGGGAAGCAGGGTGGTGTCAGCTTGGTCACCAGGGAAGGAACATGAAAGAAGTTCAGGCAGAGCAAAGAGCATTAGAAAGGTCTACTCACCGTGCCCACCCCAGCAGAGACTGAACAGGAACACAGTGTCCTGGTCCTGAGCTGCTCCCCCAGCCCCACACAGATGAGTTCACTTTCCCCACCTGCCCTGCCTCATCAATTTGGCATGAGCTCACTGGCTGAACTTCTTACACCCCTGTAGTCCTCTTCATGTCTGCTTGCCCCCTCTGGCATGGATGTCCTGCTGGTCCTCACAGGAGAGACTCTCATGCAAACATTTTCAAGGGTAACAGCTGCCTGGTTTCTTCAGGTAGTTGTGTCAGTGTGTTTTGCTGGTGTGGTGTGTGGTGCCTCCTAAGACAATGTTTGCTGAATGGCAGCACGTGGGGATGTGGAAGAACTCTGTTTGGGCATCTCTGGGAAACTTGTTTCTTCATGTGTTTCTAGAAGGCCTAAGCCTACCTGCAGCCAGGCATTTCCCGTATTGGAGAAGAAATGGCATTATCCAGAGCAAACACTGAATGGCCAGCAGGTGTGAAATACAAACACACTCCTCTTACTGCCCAAAGCTTTGCTCACACTTGGAGGCATTCAACTACTTAGCTCCATCCAGTCCAAGTGCCAGGCCTAATAAAGCTGACATAGGGCCCAGCACCCCTAGGTGCTCAGTACATGCAACATCCCTTCCTTCTGGGCTTCCAGACCCTTCCCCCACTAGAACAGGATAAATCACCATGTCTAATGCCTGGTTTTCTGGTACCCTCTGGACTGGACTCCCTGATTCCTCTTTGGTATTTCCCATAGTCCATTTATTCTCAGGGCAGCATCCAGACAGTCCTTTTAGTGGAAATCAGATCGTGTCATGTCAGGTCTTCAAAAGGTACTCTCTCTTTCAACAGAAGCCCAAGTCCTGTGAGGTCCTACTCAGGAGTCTCTCTGTCTCTGCATTGCTATTTGGAGCTGGGTGGGTCTTTCTTACCAGGTTGGTCCCACGTCTTTAGTGTGATCAGCAGCATCTCTGGCCTTCATCCACTAGAGGCCAGTAGCACGTCCCTCACCCAGTGTGATAACCCAAAGTGTTTCCAGACACTGTCCAAGATACCCTGAGGTGAGGATGGCCCCTGGTGGGAACCTCTTGCTCTACCTCATCTATAGCCCCTGGTTTCTCTAAGAGCTGTGATTCCTGTCTCCCTTATCTTCTCCTCACCAAGCTCAATTGGCCTTCCTGCCAATCCTCGGACCTTCTGGGCAAGCCTGCTCTCAGAACCTCTGAACTGCTATCTGGGTTGACCTTTCCCCAGACCTGTTCCCTAAACCCATGCGACTCAAACACCACTCTCAGTGCTGTTTTCTGGCCTGGCCACTGTGTCTGAAGCAGTGTCCATCACCCCATCCTCAGGACTCCGTTGTCTATACCACTTGTCACTTTCCAGGGCTTCATAAGACCCACTAATGTGTCCTGAGGGCTTTAAAAACAATGCCCTGCACACAAAGTACTATAGTTTGAATGCAAATATCCCCCACAGGCTCAGGGGCTGAAAGTTTCATCCCCATCTGGTGGCACTGTTTGAGAAGTCATGGAAACTTCAGGAGCAGAACATAGTGGGAAGCAGCTCTGGGGGTATGCCTTTGAAGGGCGACCTGCTCCCTGGTTCCATGCCCCCGCTCTTCTTTCTGTCCTCGTGAGGTGAACAACCTCATCTTCTAGATGGTCCTGCTGCCGTAATAACCTGACACCACCTCAGGCCCGGGAATCAAGGACTGGAATTTCTGAAGCTGGGAACCAAACATAAGTCTTTTCTCTTTGGAAGCTGTGTGCTCAGGTATCTTGGTCCTGGCTAACAAGAGAAACACAGGAAGTATTTGATAAATAGTTGTTCATTTGTTGGCCAGCTACTTAGAATATTGTGGAAATTTTCCTACCTATGGAAACAGAGGAACAAAGAAATAGTCTTTGACCCTTCTCTTAAAAGATGGCATGGGGTTCCTAGGGGGTAACAGTTAGGACTCAGGATCACACCTGGAGCACTGGATTAAAATTTTTTAATGTGACATATTTTTTTCATGTAAAATTGCCTGTGCACTTTCCTTAGCTTTACTGCCTTATAATCTGCATATAATGTATATAACTATACTGTGTACAATGTGTTGGCTTGGGACATGTGCATGCACTCAGTCCTATTACCGTAATATGGATCACAAACATACCCATCACCTACAAAAGTTTCTTTGCGTCTTTCTTGTTGCTATTGCTCTGTGTAATGTGGCACATCTTAATGTGTCATTTATCCTACTAGAACTTTTAAAAGATTGGTTATAGTTTTAGTTGTGTGTGTATATCTATGTGTGGGTATGTACACATGTGTGCAGGTGCCTACAGAGGCCAGAAGAGTGCATTAGATCTCCTGGAGCTGGAGTAGGTAGTTGTGAGATGCTGCTGGATGTGGGTTCTAGGAACCAAACTCAGGTCCTCTGCAAGAACAGTGAGTGCTCTTTAATTGATGAGTCACTTTTCCAGAACCCTCTAGGAAATTTTTAAAATGCTCAGTATCTGAGTACTGTCAGTTAGGGGGCCCCTATAGCTTACTCTTTTCACATGTGTAATTTTCTACTCGTTGAACACCAACACCCATATCCCACCCCCCATCCCTTGGTGATCACTGGCTCACTGTTCACTTTTATTTTTTTTTTTTACTTTGATGTCAGCCATGGCTTCCTCGGATGACATAAAAAGTGCAAGTAACAGAAGTTGAACTAGACAAGCAGGACTCCAGCACACTAGAAAGTCTCTGCATCACAAAGCAAGCATGACTAGGGTAGAGAGGTAACTCCGGGAAAGGAGGGAACATTTGTAAACTCTACATCTGAAATTCATAATAAATTCCTGAAACTCAACAGCAAAAATATAAAGAATTGAATAGACATTTCTCCAAAGAAAACATAAATGACCAACAATGTAGAAAGGGAAATAATAAATTCCTAGAGAGGAAGGGACCTCTAGGACCACCCCCCCCCATTGAGCTCAGGCTACCCTGGGCTAGGCAACAGGTGCCTGCACTTCTCTGACCAATATTTCCCCTATTTGATCACCCTCAGCCTCCCACTCTAGATCCAAATTCAAGCTCAGCCCACTAAAACTGTGCCCATCATGAAACACCAAGTCCTAGTCTAGGCTCAGCCTTCGGTCTTCCCCGGAGATGCCTGTCCAACGGTCTAGTCAAACCTTCACTCTGACTTTGAAGCTCCTGGGAGTATCCTGCCTCTCTGAAGCTTCACCTTCCTTTGGCTCTTGATAGTTCTTCAAACATTATCTCTATCTCCTTACCTTTGACTGTACCATGTCCTCTGCAAAGCATCCATTTCTCTGAATTCACATAACATACGTGACTAGCTAAACATATACATATTTACCCACAAATACTTCTGCAACTTATATTCATTAAACATTTCTCACTATTTTGATATAACGCTAATGCATTCCTTTCCATGATTTAAAAATAGTCCTTGGTGTGATTGGACTTATCTAGGTAGTTCCCTACCAAAGAACATTTGAATAGTTGATATCTACTCTACACTTCTCCAGTCTCCCATGAACAGTGGTGCAGTAAACACTCTAGTGTGAATGTCTTACAATGTAGTGCACAAATGCCCTTGGAAGCTTCTTCTCCTGGCACAGCCCTGCTCATTATTTAGCAGTTAATTGCAGAATCCATGCTTTTTTAAAAAAATCACTGATTACTTAGGAAGAATGAATTCCTCTGTCTTGATGATTTTCTGTTGCTAATAACAAGATACCCTGAGGCATGATATTTTTTATTTTATTTATTATTTTTATTTTATGTGTATGCATGTATTGCCTACATGTAGGTAAGTGCACTCGTGTTGTGCAATGCCCACAGAAGACAGAAGAGACTGTTGGATCCCCTGGAACTGGAGTTACAACAGTTGTCAGCTGCCATGTGGGTGCTGGGATTCTTTTGCAAGAACAACCAGTGTTCTTAACTGCTGAGCCATCTCTCCAGCCCCTGAGGCATGATATTTTATGTAGAAAAGATAACTATTTGACTCATGATTCTGGTGGCTGGAAAATCCAAACAGCATGGCACCTGTGTCTGGTCACCGTGCCCTGACTGTGTCACAACATGGTAGAAAAGAGAAAGGGGACCCACCACACACAGAAGGGGAATGTGTATAAGTGAAACAAAGGACTGGAGAGGGACCAAGCCCTCTGATATATAACAACCCTCCTAAAGAAATTACCTGCTCCTTGAGAGCTAATCCACAAGACTAGAATTAATCCCTTAACAAGGTAAGTCATAACCTAGTCAATTCCCATGAGGTCTCACCTCTGAAAGGGCCAGACCTCAAAACTACAGCACTGGAGACCAGACTTTCAGCATGAGCCTGTGGGAGACACACCACAACCAAACCACAGCACCCTTGGTCCTTTGTGCCTCTGAGTGCTATCCACATGCATCTCTGCTTTAGCATTTTCATAGTATTTTGAAATTTTCAATGAGTTTGTTGAGGGCTGGACCAATGTTGTGTGTCTCATAGTATCTACCATCAAAATGTGCCCAATGTGTATTCACTAGTCTCATTGTGGCTGTGGCAATTCCTAGCCTCTGAGGTAGTTGCTCACCTGTAGGTGGGAAGAATGATCCTGCCTGTGTATGACTCTTGGACCACAAAATGAGATCAGGCACAGCTTGAAGCCCAGGGCCTGGAACACAGGAGGTATTGGAAAATGGAAGCTGTTGTGATTGGTATGTGTCTGAAAACAGCTAGATGGAGACTTTGGGTTGGCACAAAGCCTGTCCAGGTAACCTCCAGCCTTCTGCAGATAGGGAACCTCCCTGGGACGAGTTGGCATTTCCCTGACAAATGTCCAGATACATCTTGCCACTGCCAAGCTGTCTGGGACCTGTTGCATCTAGCCAGTTCCTACCAAATAGCCAAGGCCTTTGCTGATGGGAAACCCTGCTTCCATTCTCCATAGCATACCTTGATGGACAAACATTGTGTGCATTGCCAAAACTCCTCTCCAAGCCAGCACACTGCATTGTAAAGATGGAAGGCTTGATAAGGAGCTGTGACCGGTAGGGCTTTTAACAGATAGAATAAGGTGGGAGCTAGGGAGGGTTATTTTATCCTGAGATTCCATTTGGGGTCCTTTTTCTCCCCCCTTTCACTTCATCACTCTCTTTTCAAAGTCCATTCTGGAGGCTCAGAGTTCTGTGAACCCCTATATGTGGACCCAATCACACAGTGACAGTGTGGGTGACAGCTGAACACAAGTCTTTCTTCCTGATACACAGTTCCTCCCCCTCACCATGATCCTCACAAGACAGGAACAGGCAAGACACTTGGACACGGATTCCGCTTTTGGCTTCTTGGGCAGAAAGGTGCTCTGTCCCTCTCCCTCAGAACCTGTCTCTGTGGTCTCACCACCCAAGTCACCACCAAATCAGGCAGGATTTTATGAAGTTTGCATGAGAAGATGAAGAACACAAACAGACATGACTCTGTCAGCTTTTGGCCACCTTCGACTTCAAGTTCTGTAGTAAACCTCCTTCCCCCCAGAGGGATGATGCATCTCTGGAGTGCTGCTGTGAGCACAAGAGAAGTTCAATGCTCTGGAGCCAGGTGATGGTACGGAGCTAAGCAGAGTCTACTGCTAGTATCTCCAGCATCAGCCCAGCTCAGCAGACACCAGACACCTTCCCTCCAGCCCCAGAATTACCCCAGTTCATGGAAACCCAGCCCAAGGCAAATGAATGATAACCCCACATCACAACATGGATCCCAGAAGAGAACATGGCTCGCGCTTGTCCCAGCTCTCCCCACAGAACACACAGAGTTGGGGTGGTTTTGCAATGAGACTAAAAAGGAGCCAGGATTCTGTTAGGTGGGGTCCCTCAGTGTTTTGTCCTATGTGAAAGTCATATGGAAGGCTCACAGCAAGTTCTATGAGAAGAGTGGCTGATAAATTAACAAACCCATGAGGTAGCAGCTACTGGATGTTCAACCAGGACAGGACAGGGCAGAGTACCCCAGTCTGTCTGACCCTGAAACCCATAGGCCTCCTGGGATGGCACAGGATTTTCTCTTCCTATAATGTATTTCAATCATATTTTTGTTCCTGCTATGAAACAGACGCTTAGACAGGAGGACAGTGGCTGAATCAGAGAGACCTGTTCTGGATTCTCCATATCCACTGCATGTGACCCAGGGCTCCTGTTATCTCTTTTAGTCTCTCAGTTGCTACATGAATCAAAACATAATCCTAGACAAGCATGGTGGTACATGCATGCCTATCATCCTAGCACTTAGGCAGTAGAGGGAGGAGGATCAAGAGCTCAAGGTTATCTTCAGGTACTCTGGGAATTCAAGAACAGACTGAGCTACATGAGACCCTCTCTCAAAACAACAACAATAATAATAATGCTAACAGGGTATACCCCATAGTTTAATGTGGTGGTAAAGTGAGATGGTATGCTTTGATATTTTATTTATTTATTTTATTTTGTGTGTATGAGTGTTTTGTCTATAAGTGCACCATGTGCATGCAGTACCCACGGAGGCCAGAAGAGGGGGGGTTGGATCCTCTAGAACTGGAGTTACAGATGGTTGTTAGCAGCTATAGGATGCTGGGAACCTAACTCCAGTCCTCTGGAAGAGCAATCAGTGCTCTTAACCGCTGAGCCAACTCTCCAGCCCTGAGGTGGTGTACTTTAATGCCTCACTCAAAACTAGTGATGAGAGCAGTGCTCATGGTACCAGTGAAACCACTGTTACTCAGTTGCTGTGTGGCCATTGTTTCCTCTAAAGTGTGTCCTTCAGATATGTGTCACCATCTTTCTCATCTCCATCATCCAGGGTCCTGGCCACTTTTCAATAGTTCATTATGGTTTGATATGGAATGTCCCCGAAGAACCATGTGCTGAAGGGGTCCTTTGTGCAGAGTGTTCAGAAGTGGGACTAAAAGGTGATTGGATCATGAGGGCTCTGACTTCATCCTTGAGTTAATTCACAGATATGTCCAGAGCTTAATGAGCTAATCAGAGGTGGGGCCTAGTTGGAAGAGGTGAACCGCTGTAGGCATGCTTTTGTTTGATGCCTTTGAAAGTGTGTCTTATTCCCAGGCCCTGGCGCTCCCTGGCTCTCTGCTTCCTGGCTGCCGTGAGGTGAGCAGTCTCCTCTGCCTCATACTCCCACCACCATAATGTTCTGTCATACCTCAGGCAGTGGAACCAGCCTGTCTTGCACTGAACCCTGTGAAATCAGGAGCCAAAATAAATCTCCTTTCCTTTAAGTTGTTTATCTCAGGTATCTTGTTACAGCAACAGATTGCTGGCTGAGACAGGAAAGATGAGACCAGACCATTTTATGGATCTTCTGTGACACGTTAAAGGGATCCAATCATTCCATCCCATGACTGGAACAGTGAATCCCCACAATCCTGCACCTTCAGCCTCCGTCATTTCACAGGTGGCAAAGGCTTATCATGTTATCTGCTGTGGCCTGGGCTATACGTTATCAACTGGGGTACAAGAACAATAGCACAAGTAAAATCCATGCTCCGTGGCGTGAGTATCCCTGTGGGGACACAGGTGACAAATGTGCAAGCCTAGGTCAGTCCTTCAGGACCACCATCTTTCTGCAGTAGCCTTTCCCTGTCCCTTCCCTATGCTCCAGCTCTGACTCCAGCCTTGGGGACAGATGGGCTGGAGAAACAGGCTCCATCCAAGCTATGAGGATACAATTTACAGCTTAGAAAAGCTTAGCCTCTACTGACCCACAAGCCTGGTACTCCCTCTGACCTATCCCACCTGTCTCTTCCATACCACGCTGACCCATGTCTGATGTGCTTACCTTCTATTAATCCATAGTAGGTGCCCATCTTCCACTGCCCATACCACATCTTCCCATTTCTTGCCTGGACCTCAGCACTGGCACACTCAGTCTCCTCACCTTAGTCCAGCCCACGTGTGGCTCTGCCACTGCTAAGCTCAGCTCTCACCAGGACCAAGCTCAGCCCCATCCTGCACACTCAGGGTCATGTTCCTTTCTCTGGCATCATCTCCTCTCCCCTCCGTGTGCATATGGGTAACATCCTCAGCCCCCTTGAGCTTCTGGAACTCCTATCCTTTTCCTCACAGCTCAGCTTTGCAGGTGCAGTTCTTCAAATCGATCCCTTTCTCATCTGACTCTGACTAGTTCCAATCCATCCCAAAACTGTTTAAACTCTGCATCCTCACAAAGCCATTGCTGGCTCCCCATGTGCTAGGAACTCTCGTGGCTCCCCAGCTTGCTGTTGGGTGCTGTCATCTTTGCCTGGTGGCTTGGCACCTTCCCTACTGGAGGGTGAGCTTGTCCCAGTCAGGGGAAATCTCTGGTTGGTTATGCCTGAGATACGGAAGGCACGCATGGTCATTCCTTCCATATGAAATGACACAACAGCAAATGCTTTACATTGAGAACAGTTGTGCTTCGTGTCCATCTGTACTGGGTCATCAGCTCACACTGCATGGTCCCTGCCTGCAAGAGGGAATGATGAGGAAGGAAAAGCCACCTCCTTCTCCACTTCTAACACCACTCCCTCCATATAAAGGCCTCTTCTCTTCCTCCCACCAGCCCTTTTCAAAGCATGACCCCCTGTAACCAGAGAACACCCCAATTCCCACCCCCATCCCAAGAAAGACACCTTGTTTTGATAAAGCAACTCTATCTTCTTAGAAAAGGAAGTGTGGGGAATTGTCCAGTTTTGCTTTGCTCATAAGGCAAGCCACACCAGACTCCCCAGGGAAATGCATGACCCCCCACACCCACTACCAGTGGCCCTGGAGAGCAACCTAGGACCTGGCCTAAGCAGGTGCTTTTCTCCACCCACACCAGTGTCCCTGGCCCTCCAGCCTGTGTGCTGATGGGAGGTGCTGTTCCACAAAGCTCCCTTTCTCTCCCCATCTCTACATTATATAAAATTCCTAGGGAGGGGTTCTGCCTGGCTTCTTGACCAAAGATCCCCAGGCCCCACCCAGTTTCTCAATGGGGAGCCACCCAGCTGGCGCCTCCCCAGCTCCCAGGCCACAGAGAGAAAGAAAGGGCTGTTGAGAGTGGCTCTGGGTTCCCACACAGGAAGGTGCCAGCTTCAGACAGCCAGGCTTTGTGCTGGGAGGATCTGCTTCTCACAAGACAGCAGGGTGTAGTGTCCTGTAGAAGGATGAGAGGGACAGCAAAGGATGACCCAACAACAGACAAGCCAAGGACGCACGCCTACCCAGAGGAGAAGGTGCCTGCTGACCCCACATAGACTGAGAAGTGCCCTTCCCAGAACTCCCAGGGCATCCCTTCCTCCAGGCCCAACACATCCCAGCTTCTCTGCTTTGACTATGTTAACTGAGGAAATTGCTGCAAACAAAAACACACCATAGCTAAATGTTATCCCTAATTTGCACATATTTAAAGACGATACAAAGATGATGGATTGAGAGAAAGAGAGAATTTAGAAACTGTTAGGGGTACTTGAGATTAAGATTGTGGTGGGGGGGTAGGTGAGAGTAAGTGTGGGACTGTGCTGGACCATCAGCGTGGGTGGTGGTGGGAGTGTGTGTGAGTGTGTGCGGTGGCTTCACTGTATGGAGGAGAGGGAGGAGCCATGAGAGTGGGGTCTGTGTATGTGTGAGAATGTGTGAATGTGCTGGTGTGTCTGTGTGTGAGTGAGTGTGCATGTGTGAGACTGGGGAGTGTGAGAGCGGGCTGTGTGAGAGAATGCGAAAACACTAGTGTGTCAGTGTGAATGGGGTGTGTGTGTGTGAGATTGTGTGAGTGATGCATGTTCCACCGTATGTGGAAGTGAAATGAAGGAGGCAAGGATGTGCATGTGAGTGTGTCACTGTGTCTGAGAGCAGGTGGGTTTGTCAGGGACTGGAAGGAAGACCTGATGAGGTCTTCAGCACCCTAGCTGGCTCCCTAAGAACTTCTGCCCAGAGAAACTACCTTGAAAAGGACCCATTCCTCTGACTCCCCTCCACTTGTGGCCACTGCGGCCACTGCGGGGAAGGACACTCCGGACAGCTTTACAGTGCTAAGGCTGGAAATGAGGCCTGGAGGGCCCACCCATGCACCACGCTTTATGCTATTGCCAAGAGAATTGTCTCACCACTCCTGAACTCCTAACAGTGGTTACCTGGGGGAGGGAGTTGCTGTCAGCATTATCCTTCTAGAAAGCTGACCCACCCCCAAGCACCCCTGCTCCCTACTCCCCACAGATTCACCTCATGACTCCTTGTAAAAGTGAGCCATGTTCCTCTCTCTCTCTCTCTCTCTGTCTCTCTCTGTCTCTCTCTCCCTGTCTCTCTCTCTGTCTCTCTCTCTGTCTCTCTCTCTCCCTGTCTCTCTCTGTCTCTCTCTCTGTCTCTGTCTCTCTCTGTCTCTGCCTCTCTCTGTGTCTCTGTCTCTGTCTCTGTCTCTCTGTCTCTCTCTCTCCCTGTCTCTCTCTCTGTGTCTCTCTCTCTCTCTCTCTCTTGATGAAGCCCACATTTAACATGTGCCATGTTTGCCAGCAGCAGCCGATTGGTCTTCCAGGAGAACATCTAATCCAATATGAGTCAATCGGAGCCCTTCCCTGAGAACACAGACCACAGAGTGGGGAAGGACAGTGAACTCTCTCCAATGGATGGAGCCACAGGATGTCACATTACTATGGAATAAGCTGGTGTGCCACACACAAGACCGAGTCCAAAATTCAGGCATGTACGGTTACCAGATGCCCCTGGAGCCCTGCTTCTAGCTTCTTGGAGACTCCTGTCATCTCTGATTTGCTTGAGTGTTTAACTCGGGTTTTGTGAACCAGTAAATTCTCTTTTGTGCTTAAATTCATTAGTTAAGTTTTTCCTTCCTTGTAATTCAAAGCCAAAACACAGCAGGGTAGCCAGAGCCCCTGGAATTTTTCAATGTTCTCTATTTTCTTTATGGACTATAGACTGCCAATTAATTAATTAATTAATGTCAGTGAATAAGTAGCAACTTGTGGTTTGAATGAGAGTGTTCCCCATAGGCTCCAAGTATTTGGACATTTTTGTCCCCAGTTGGTGGTGCTGTTTTGGGAGGTCTTAGAAGGTATTGATTGCTGGAGGAAGCACATCACTGGGGGCGGGCTTAGAGAATTCTTAACCTTGCTGGATTTCTAGTCACTCTCTGCTTCCTGTGCCTGCTTGAAGATGTAAGGGCTTAGCTTTCTGCTCCTGGTCTGGGTACCTCCTGCCACCATGCCTCCAGCCATGAGGAGCTCTGATTCCCCTGGAACCATAAACTCAAACTCCTTTCTATAAGTTCCCTTGGTCACAGTGGTTTATCACAGCAACAGAAAAGTAACTAATATACAACTCTAGTTATTTCTAACTTTCATCTAAGAAAAAGAGAACTTAGAATCATATAATTTAGAGGTAAGCGTAGAAATAAAGCAAGTCATCCCAAGAAAACACGATGATGATGTATAGTAATTGATATAAACAACAGAGATTGAAGATGATACTCCTTACATATGATGAACGTTTGTCTTGTGTGTTGAAGTCCAGAAGTAGGCGGTTAGGGACAGCATGATGGTTCTGCTCCATGAAGACCCTGAGATTTAAGTTCCTTCTAGTTCATTACCCCGACTCCTTTACCAGTTTCCTTATCTGGAAAGTGCAGCTGTTGATGGCTTTGCCCTCATAGCTCAAGATGAATACTCTGTCTCTGCCATCACATCTCTGTGTCAGCCAGCAAAAAGGAAAAAACAGAAAAAAGATGTGGAAATAGGAAAAGTATGCTAGCTCTCCCTTCTGGAACTTTCTCCAAAGTTGTCATAAGAGTTGTCACTCTTCCTTAAATCTCACTGGCCAGAACCTGATCTTTCAGAGTGTCTGGGAGATACAACCTTGACTCTGGGAAGCCAGGTACACAACTACAGAGTCACCATGGAAGAGGGAAGAATCCTGAAGATCTGCTGTGGTTATGATTTGTCATTTTCACTCTAAACAGTTCTGCATTATTCTAATGGTTGTTCCTACTGTGTTGGGGAGGGGAGCATAGCCTTCTTACGACCCCTGTCTGTAACTCCGAGCTGGAGAAGTAGCTCCTGTGCTGGAGAGATGAATGACCCTCACTTGCAGGTTGGGACCAAATAGGGGTTGTTAAAGAACTCCAGAACAGACTCTGTTGTTGAGTTGGTCCCTTCCCGATGACTCTGATCCCACCTGCTGGCTCATTGGGAATAACAAGGTCAGGAGAGTGAATGGTTCAGCTCCTCTGCACACCTCTCCACGCTGCTTCATTAGAGAAATAGCTCCTGATTGGATCCTTACCAGGAAACATCTGAACCCCACATCATTCATTCAACATACAGCTTTTTTTAATGCTCCATTTCATTTTATTATAGCCCTGTCCATGTGTTCCAGAATGACGGCTACTTAACCCACAACCCAACACCCCTAGTGTGGATCTTAACATTCAAAGTTCTCCCCAGTTTCTTAAAGGCAGTAAAGGGTGGTGATTAAAAGAGCCAGACCTAAGTCCAAGATCCTGACTTCAAATCCTAGATCTATGAGCCTCAGGCATTGCTTAACCTGTGTGTGACTCAGTTTCCTTATCTGCAAAATATATATTTATATCTGTGTCTTCGATGGACTTTTGAGATTATGGAAAGGCCCCAGGTAGGGAATACAAGAGTAGGAGATTCATAAACAGTAGCTGATTTTATGAAGTGTCTATATGCTCTTGACTGTGCTGAATGTGGTAAATACAAGGGTGAGCCCTTGCCGTCTGGGGTTCCTAGAAACACAAGACACTACAAGAAGCTTGAATCCGCACTGAATGCAACAGCAGAGAGGTGGGGGCCAGCCGCAGTGTGTGAATACTACGATGGCAAGATGCTAGAGGGTAGACGGACAAGAGAGGCTGAAAGTTGTCAGGCAAGGTGGGGCATGTCTGCAATCCCAGTACTGGGGGGGGGAGGCAGGAGAATCAGGTCATTTCCTGCTACTTGGTGAGCTTGGGGCCAGCCTGGGCTACATGAAACCCTGTCTCAAAAAAGGAAGAGGAGGAGGAGCAGGAGGAGGAGGGTGGGAGAGGAGGTAAAGGAGGAGGAGGAGGAGAAGGAGGAGGAGGAGGAAAA
>NW_008346683.1:3631941-3655243 GCF_000622305.1 Nannospalax galili
TAGTAAATGACTCCTTGATATATTGTAAAAGCAATTGTCATAGCAAGAACTTTGTAAATAAATATCTTAAAGCTCAGGTATATAAGTTTAAAAAAGGAGGAAGAAGAAGGGAAATGGGAAGGGGAGAAGGAAGAGGGGAAAAAGAGAAAGAAGGGGAAGTGGGAGGGGAGAAGGGGGAAAATGAGGAGGAGGAGGAAAAGTAGGAGGAGGAAGAGGAGGAGGAGGAGGAGGAAAAGGAGGAGGGGGAAGAGGAGGTAAAGGAGGAGAAGGAAGAAGAGGGGGGAGATGAAGGAGGAGGAGGGAGGGGAGGAGGAAGAGAGAGAGGAGGACGAGGAAGAAAGGAAGAAGGAGGAGAAGGAAGAGGAGGAGGAGGGACAAGGGGGAGGGGGAGGAGGAGGAGCTGAAAGCCATTTTCTTCTACTTCCTGCTCCCTCTCTGGTCTTCAGGTGCACTCCCTGCAGCATTTTCTGGTCCCATGCATGACAGATTCTCCTTCAGCCCCTTTGCATCACTCTCCAGACAACTTGCTGCTTCTCTGAACTGCCACAGCATCCAAGGTCAACAGCAACAGAAGGAAGGAAAGAAGGGAGGAGGAGGGGGGAGAAACAAAGCCATTTGCCATTGAACATGCGACTATTTAACAACAACCGGTCCTCCATAGTGTCTTTTTAACTCCCCTACATGACTGATGGCTTAAAATCTAATTAGCTGCTCAGCCTGTAGTTTTTATTTCTGCATCTATGAGATCATTTTTCCAACAGTTATCTCATTACTCAATATAAAAGAGCAGCTGTATAAAATTTAAACACCGTAAAGGAGTAGAAAGAAAAACACCTGCCCCTGTGCAGCAAAGTCACATGACACAGTGTGCTCAGAGGACAAACAGACTGAGACACTCCATTTAAGAAGGATGGGAGGGGCTGAGGAAGGTGGAAGGTCTCGGCTGGTAGAATGTTTGCCTAGCATGAAGGATGCCCTGGATTCCAACCCAGTACTACATAAAAGTGAGCATAGTGGCACATTCCTATGACCTGGCACTCAGGAGGCAAAGGCAGAAGGATCAGAAGGTCAAGGTCATCTTTGGCTATATAAGTAGTCCTAGGCCTGCCTGGGATGCATGAGATCCTGTCTCAAAGAAGAAGGAGAAGGAGAAGACGAGGAGGAGGAGGAGGAGGAGGAGGAGGAGGAGGAGGAGGAGGAAGAAGAGGAGGAGGAAGAAGAGGAATATTGTCTGTGTAAATAACACTGGTGGGCAGTTGGACAGTTGGGGATTTTTTATTCAACAGAATGGAGCAGCAGCAGCAGCAGAAGCAGTAGCAGCCTCTCCCTCCTTTTTAAACACATGCTCCAGAGGAGACCCCCAAAAGAGAGAGGTGTGGGCCTGCTGCACCCCAGGAACTGAGTCCAAGGTGGGGTGCCAGCACTTATGATACAGGGAGTGTTCACACAGCGTGACCACAAAGCACTGTCTCGCCATTTCCTTCTCCGGTGCTCAAGGCAGACACCAGAACACTGTCACTCACAGCTCACATGAGGAATTTTCAAGGATAATTTTCACCACATGCACCTTTTGTTTGTCATTATCTGTTCCTTTAGAGCCAACCTTAGACTAGCAAACCATCTCTTCCCTCCCCCTTTCTTCCTTCCCTCCCTCCCTTCCCTCCTTCTTTACCTCCATCTCTCCCTCCCTTCCTCCTTTCTTCCATCCTCCAATGACCTAGTACTATGAATACTATTTATCACTTTGTTTTTCCCACCTAGCAAATGCAGTCCCTAGCATTCTGGATAATGGAGATAAGGGCCAACATGATGAGAGCAAGTCAGAGGTTATTACCCAGATAAGAGATGATGGTGACTTGGATGGAGGTGGAGTAGCCATGGTGTGGGGAAACAGTTGGCTTCTGGATACAGAAAAGGCAAATCCTTCAGGGTTTGTTCATAGGGTGGAGGTGAGGTGTGAAAGGTCAGGAGTCAGGAACACCTTAGGGTCTGGACTGGAACATCCTGCAGGATTGGGCCAAGTGAATGAGGGGGGAAGGAAGGGGAGGGGAGAGATGAAGGAGACTCAGGAGCTCTGGGGATACCAGCTATCTGGTCTTGTTGGACCACAGAGTGCCAATGTGTATACAGACAGCTGTGTCAGAAAAAAATCCAGGAAGAGGTCAGGCCAAGAATATAAGTGAGTCAGTCCCCTACCTGTGGATGGGGATTTAATGTAGTCAGTCACTACATTAAATGAAATCACTGAAGGAATGAGCCTGATAGAACTGCCCTGGCATCCTCCAATGTCAGTGTCAGGAAGGTAGAAGATACATGGGATGGGATGGCTGAGGATGAGGTGGCACAAAAGGTCCTAAAAACCAAGGGAAGAGTAGAAGGGCAAGTGCTTAAATGCCACTGCTAAGTCAGAAAACAGGAATCTGAAAACACATGGCCAGGTGATGGGCCCCTCCCACAGTGCTGGCCCATCCCCCTGGCTTCCGGTGGGCTTGCAGTGCTTTGGATGATTTCATTACAAAGACATTCTTATTTGCGACTCCTAGGGTGAGCTTCCTGGCAGAAGGAGCATACAGCAAGTAGATGAGGCTAGCGTAGGAAGCAAGGAATCTGGCCAGCAGAGTTCCAGTCCTGGTTTGTCCATGTGCTCCTTGTGTGACCTTCAGAACCTGCTGGTGCTCCACTTCCTCACATGCACTAAGGAAGGCGATGCTCAAAGGAAGTTCCAGGGGACCAATGAGACTTTTCATACCCACTAGGAAAGTCTCACACAGAGACTCTCCTCCTCCTAACCAGGGATCCCTGTATAATTTGCAAAACCCCCTTTTCTAAATACAGGAGAAAAGCCCTTAAGATCATTAAAATATAATGTTCTCTCTTTTCTGAAATGGACTCTTTGGGCCTGTCATGGTGGGGAGGGGCTGTTGTTTGTTAGTGGTTTTCTTTGATTTGGGGGCTGTTTCAGTCTTTTTGAGGCAGGCTCTCTCCGTAACCCCACCTGGCCTGAACTTACTACGTAGACCAGGCTGGTCTTCCTCAATCTCACAAAGATTCACCTGCCCGCCTCTGCCTCCCCTCCTGAGTGCTAAAATTAAAGGCATACACTACAGCTACTGGCTTATGGTGTTTTTTTTTTTTTTATTTGTAGTTTAATGTCTTTTGAAGTGACATAGATAAATAAAAAGGTTCTCTATTAGTATAAATCTTACTATTGACCTTATATTGTGCAATGCCAAGTTTTAAGTGCAAATATAAGAACTTAGAACTCATAAACAGAATCAACAAAATAACACAATCTGTATTTCACAGCTCACACACATACATGCATTTCCTTCTTACCAAAACAGCAAAGACCACACAAAACAAAGTCAACTGTTTCAATTTCACTTTGTCATACCCAGCATTTTAGCAACTGCTGAACAACCAAGGTGAAAGGGACAATCAATTCTCTCTCTCTCTCTCTCTCTCTCTCTCTCTCTCTCTCTCTCTCTCTCTCTCTCTCTCTCTCTCTCTCTCTCTCTCTCTCTCTCGCGCGCGCGCGCGCATGCATTCCGAGCTAGTAGGAATGATGTCCGTGTGTCCGCCTTGCTTGCTTTTCTTAGGATAGCATTCTTGAATCTGAAGCAGTTCATTCTACACAGTGCGGTTCTCACTGCCTGTGGCTGTCAGTGCTCCTGCTTACTCAGCTGTAGAGTAGCACGCTTACCTTGGACTTGCTTGAAGTCTGCCTGACCTCCTACATAGCATACAGGTCCACTGGGATCCTGCGCTTAGGGGCCAAAAAGGAAGCCATATGCAAACGAGGCAGCAAGAAACAGCCATGGACATGCATCACGCACACATCTCCTCTATTCACATACATGCTCCATTGCTCATCAGTCCTCACTTACAAAACACAAGTTCAAAGGTGAATGTATTAAGAATTTGAAGATAAGAAGAGCAGAGATTTAAATCAAGCTTGGGACCTTCTGAGAACTGGGCCCTGTGCAGTTGCATGGATCACCCCCCTACCCCCACCGCCAGGAAGGCATCTCTGCTGCCAACCTCCCTCTGAAAACACAATCATAGCAGTGCCCCACAGGTGTGGGTCTGTCTTCCCCAACTAGACTGCAAGGCTAACCTTGCTCAGTTATGGTACCAGGACCCAGAACAAGCCATGGTGCATTGGAAGTACTCATGACACACCGTAGAATGAAGAGAACTGTAGGAACAAGTCCCCTGGTGCTCAGCCATGAACAATAGTGGACTTTCCCACAGCAGTTCCTGTCCCTCATTTCATTCATCCATTCTGTCTCCAGTGGGTCCTCAGGAAGCTCACAGTCTGCAGGGGAAGCTACTGAATGTAAAATTTACTCACCCACAAGTGCTACTGTGTTCTAAGCATAGTACCTGCTATATACATCATGTGCTTGGTGAATGCCCAGGATGAAAAGGATGCTGTAGATGCCATGGCAACAAGAGACAATGGAGCATTAAAGATGGAGTGTTACAGATCCCATGGAAGGGCTTTAGAGATGCAAGAAAGGCACATGTAACCCAACCTTGGGCTCCTGGGGTGGAATACCTGAGGAGATAGATTCTTAGAGGGTAATGTGCCCTGAAAAGAAAGGTCTCCTGGACTGGGAAGCTGGCTCAGTCATGAGCCCACATGCCTTATAAGCACGGGGGCCTGAGTTCAATCCCTGGAAACTGAGTAAAAAGCCAAGCCTGGCAGCATGCAGCTGTAATCCCAGCGATGACAGGATTAGAGGCAGAGACAGGCGGGTCTTCGGAAGCTCAGTGGCCTAGCCTACTTGAGGAAGCTCCAGACCAATGAGAGACCCTGTCTCAAACAAAAGGAGGAAAGCACCTGAGGGATGACATTCGTCCTCTGACCTCCATATGCAGATGCACTCACATGCATCACATGCATGTGCCCCGCACACAAGAAAGTTTCCCCAACAAGAGTGAGCAGCTCTGAAAAAGCATCGTGATCTACCAGCCTCGTCCTTCTTAGGAGGCGTATGGCAGGTGGGGTGGAGTGTGATGCTAGGTGGGCAGCTGGGATCTGGGACGTAGTACAATCAACTTCTTGGCAGTGACATGAACAAAACTCTCCCTAGAAACCAAAGGAGTTGCTGGCCCCTGCTAAGGGAAACAGTAGCTGGCCTCCATGAACACTAAATGGGAGCTTGTTCCTAGGTGCATGTGGAGGGCATCTAAACCAGGGAAACGGTCTGAAGTCAGAAGGCAACTTTGTCTTTGAGAAATGGTGAGAAAGTGCGGAGATGTACAGAAAAAGTAACAGCTCAGCATTAACTGAGCATGTGCTATGTGCCAAGCTAATGGTGCTGTGCTCTCTTACTCTCTCCCAATGACAGCCTTGTGGTATAGGTATTTTTATGATCTTCATTTTACAGATGAAGAAATCAAAGACTTAAGTAACTTAGCCATGGCCCCATATCATCTCTAGGCCTCAGGAGGCCCTTCCAGACCTGCAAGATTCCGGGGATGCCGTGTGACTTGGGACACTCGCTATGCTGGGCATATACACGGTTGCTTGGCAACAAAACAAGTAGTCAAAGAGCTTTGAAAGGAAAATGATGAGTTCCATTTGGGGTACCCCTGGAAGGTGTAGCCAGTGCAGGCGTGTGTTTACGTCTGTCTCTCAGAAAAGATGAGCCACCTGCCAAAGAGATTTAGAAGTCTTGAACTAACTGGTACTCACTGAACCCATGACAGGAGATGCATGAAGAGACGAGCCCTGTGGTACACAACCATTCAAGGGCCAGAGGAGGAAAGAGAGATGCAGGAACTGAGAAGATGGAGAAGCATAAAGGGGAAGCAGAGTAGGGATACCCAGAAGCTGTTGGACATCCAAGTCACATTCTACAGGGACAGCCAAACAGAAGAGAGCTGTAAGAAGCACTTTAGACTGTGCAAAGGTCCCCATCTATGACTTCATCCAGAAGTCCCCCTCCACTGGCAGAAAAGAGGAAAAGGACAATTGGTAGGTGTAAAATTAGGTGCAAATGCTCCTTTTTACAACTCATAGGGGGGAAAAATCATCCTTTGTCTATAATTTCCAGATTTGAAGTCTGAAATGATACAGTAACCAGATGCAAAGTGTAACTTGACTGTGAGATATATGACAGGCCGCTTAGCATCTCTCTTAGGGCTTCACTGTCCTATCTATAGACAAAGGTGTTTGAAGAGGGATACTTAGTTTTCTTCCAGATCTAGTTTCTCCTGGACCATTCCAAATGCTCTGAGGATGTTGGTGTAACAGGAAGGATTGATGAAGGAGAGACACACACATACCTGTCGGTCTGCTGCAGGCCCCCTCATATCCTGGTCCCTCTCCATCTCATTTGCTCCGCAGTCTTCTGAGGTAGCTCCCAAGCCACTGATGAGAAACACATGTTTCTGGGCAGCTGTGGGATGGCTCAGTGTAACCAAAGGGACAGCAGAAAGAAAGAAAGCAAAAGAAAAATAAAGGAAGGAAAGAAATGAGCGTTGGTATTCTGGGCCCTGCAGACAATCCTCCCATTGATGTGCTGTGAGTCACAGTGGCTGCCAGGCCATCGTGGTTCCTGAATCACTTCCTTCAAGAGGAACTCTTCAACTTGTTCACTGGCTGGCCTCGGCCAGGGCTGGAAGGCAAGGAAATCGGGCCCCTCTGTGAAGCTCTGCCTCTTTTCCTGCCCATCAGAGCTGCAACAGGAAAGGTAGAGGTCCAGGCAGAGGGACCCAAACAGAAGGTAGACAAGCAAGTAGATCCCACTTGTCCAAACAGACGAACCCTAAAGCTCATGCCCTCATTCCTGGTTAGAGATAAGAGTGAAGCAAAACAGATTAGAGTCCTCATTTGTCTCCAGTGGGCCCCAAACTTGGCTGAATCCGGATTTCTGTTACTCTGGATGACGTGGGCAAGATGAGCATCTTGAGGATGTGAGTTCGATGCTGGTCCCTCCTTCAGTGGCTCACATTAGGGAACCCTGAACAGCATCTTCAAGTCTCCCATCTTGCAGTTCCCATTGTTGAGGACAAGGGTCTGAGTGGCCCAAGATTTCCTCAGCAGGGTGTTTGTACCTAAGTAACCATCTTTCATTCATTCAGCAAAAAACTTTAGTCCTTTCTCTGGGCTAGCACCAGGGATTCCAAGAGGAAATGGATATGGTCCCAGCTGTAAGAGCAGCAGGCAAATCAAGATGTAAATTCAGCATGGCAAGTGTTTTGATGGAACACTTGAGGGAGATCATAAACGCAGGCCTGTGGTTGGGGAGAGCCCAGGGAAGGCATCCAGAAAGATTTGTTGGATTGAATAAGGCGACATGTGATGCCATTTTCCTCTGCCCACACACGGCTCCTCCTGTCTCCCTAACTCCCTTGTGGCCAAAGCACTTTCCATAAGGTATCTATTCTGCCTGAAGTTGAGACCCACCCTGTAAGAGGTGAAGTGTTGCCTCTCCTCCATGCCAAAGAGGGCGCTCTTTCCCAACAACCCCTTCAGGTTGAGACTGTGCCACAGTGCGGCCACCTGGTGGGCAGGCTGGGCCAGGTCCAACCAACAGATACTGTTCCTGGGGTATTCAACAGGGTTGAGGCCACCTGAAAGCACACTAAAAAGAAACTGGCTTCGGTGACAAGTGGGAAGAGACCCTTCTAAGAAAAGCCTGTCCACCTTGAGCTAGTTGCAGTCACCCTTGAAGAAGGTGGACTTGGGAAAGAAGCTTCTTTAGAGCAGGCACCACATCTTAATCTCATCTTAAGATGTCTAGCCCCTAATTGGCTTGGCTCTACAAATCATCATTGAGCCAACAGATGATATAGACACTTAGGAGGAAGGTTCTAGAAAGAGCCAATGTTGTTTGCAGATGAGAGTTCAGATTGTGTATACTGTCTAGTATGACTTTCTTTTTCTCTGATGCATCCCAGGTATAGTGACTTGCCCCGGGTCACACAGCTCCTCTCAGAGCTGAGAGTGGCGGACATGTCCACTGACTTGCCATTGGCTGCCTGGCAGGGTCAGCCAATGCTTAAATAAGGAAGAAGGCTGTGCAGAAGTGCAGGCATTTGCCTAGGGCTGGACCCTGTGCGACAACTTTCCACTGAGAATCTCTGAAATGGCTCTTCAAAGACTCTAAGGCTGGCCTATGATCCTGGGGAATAAAGGAACTCCAATATGTGGTTGAAGAAAGACGTTTTTTAGAAAAAGTCTAGTGATTCAAGGAACATAGGAAGAGCCCAAATGCAGCACTGGACATACAGAGAGTGATGTGGGAAGGGACCAGGCATGTCACAGGGCCAGGTAGAGCTCTCATCTTCCAGAAAGTAACAGTTATGAACTAGCACAGCTTGTCTTGATGGTGCGGGGACCTAAGCTCCAGGTGGGCGTGGCTACCCAGTAGGAAACAGCAAGTTGGGCCCATGTTAGAAAACAAAGGGTCTGACTGGCTTTCCAATTCCCCTCTCCCTTGAGCCCCCTGACTTTTCTACCACTCTCCTGCTAGACCATCCGTGGTTCCCATTGCCTGCAGGGTAGAATCCCAATCTTCCCTTCTTGTTTCTCCATTCCACCTCTCTCACCATATGCATCAGCCCTTCCCGCCTCATCCCCACTTTGATCACACTGATGCCTTGCGTGGGCTCGGATCCCAGTCATTCCACTTGACATTGCTGTGACCTTGAAGAAGTCACTGAGCTCTCTTATCCACGCTTCCTGTGTGCCTGTGTTCCCTCATCCATGAGAGGGAGATTCCAAAGGCACGTACCAACTGTGTCACTGTGAGAATCAATGGATCTCAGCCTGCAAAGCCCTCTGAACAGTGCCTTGCATGCGGTCTGCTCACCATGTGTGAGCAGTAATTCCTGTTACTGTCACTAAATATATCCTGTTCCTCTGCTCCTTCTGACACATCCCTGCCTTCTCCTCAGGTGGGGCTCATTCTTGAAACTCCTTCTTCAAGATCCAGCCCCTTGTCTCCTTAGCCACAGGGAAAATGTGTGGCATCCTCATCTTGGCATGTGCCCCTCTCTCATCGACACCCTGAATGTCTCTGTCCATCAAAGCAGAGCAATGGCATCTGCTGGTCATGGCACGCCTCATGGATCAGATGGGCAACTTCACAGTCAGAATGTAGAGCTTGCAAAGCCCTGGCAGGCATGGGAGATGAGTGTTTTTGCAACTGTGGAAGAGATGTCGGCTGCCCACCCTGTGACTTGCTGAGGGCTTGTCCCTTACTGCTGTAGCCTTGACCTGGAGACCAGCCTCCAGGACACCCCCTCCAGCCTCACAAACACAAGCTCAGCTATGCATCCCTGCTGAGTTCCACCTGCTTCCCAGGCGCTGACAGCTCCATTCCTCACCCACTCACCCACCCAGGGTTCAGGAAAGTCACATGCCAGCTGTGAGTTCAGGACACAACCAGCTAGCCCACCCAGAGCCCCCACCACTCCTCTCCCACTGCCATCCTCTGGTCCTACCTCTTCACCCCCTCCCACCCACCTCTGCCCTTTTTCCACCTGTCTCCCCCAGACCCTCTTTGCAGTGAAAATAGAAGGCTTTCTTCTCAGCTCCTACCCCTTCCCGTTTTTGTTCTCCTTCCTCCCCCACCCCTTGTCAGAGATTTTAACAAGCCTTCCTTCATCCACTCATCAAGCTTTGTAAGGAGCGCTTACTCCCTCTGCAAGGCATTGTGGGAAATTCCAGATGAATACGATATAAACACTGCTCTAGCGGGGAGGGCAGACTTGGGAACCTTAGTTAAAGGTCTGTTTCAGGGAGAAGCCAGAGGCTTACTCTATTTCCCTGAACCCCTCACCATTCTACCTTGGCCTGGGCTTTACTGTGCAACCTCCACTCCCCTGAGGACGCACTGAGATAGGGAACTTGGTCTAAAGTTATGCCACACCTACACGGTAGTGACAAAAAACAAAGCAGGCACCATTTCCCCAAGTCAGACCCTCACCTTGCAGCACGGCAAGGTGTGGCAACGTATCTGATGCAGAGATAAAGGTGATGGGTTATGAATCGTAGTAAGCTTCTGCAGACCAAATGCTACATCCCTTCTAAACATATGTATTGGCACCTTACCTCTCCTCCAAAATAAGGGAACTTGGAGGTGGGACCTTTGGGAGGTGATTAGGTCCTGAGGGTGAACTCCTTGTGAATGGGGATTAGTGCCCTTATAAAAGCCTCCAAGAAGGGCTGGGGAGATTGCTCTGTCTATAAAGGGTGAGGACCCAAGTTTGATCCCCAGAACCCATACTACAGCCTGACATGGTGAGGCACACTTGTAATCATAGCACTGGGATGGCAGAGACAGAATTCCTGGGGTCCACTAGCAAACCCCAGGTACTGAGACACTGTCTCAAGACATAAGGTGGACCGTTCCTGAGGCATGACTCCTGAGGTTGACCTCTGGCTCACACACACCAGCACACACATGTACATACCCATGCACATGAACAGAGAGAGAGAGAGAGAGAGAGAGAGAGAGAGAGAGAAACATACACACCCACACGAACAAAAAGAGAGAGAGAGAGAGAGAGAGAGAGAGAGAGAGAGAGAATGAGAGAGAGAGAGAGACCTCTGAGAGCTCCCTCACTCCTCCAGCCATATGAGGACATACTGATAAGGCCCCATATTATGAATCTATGAACTCTTAACAGACACAGGATCTTCTAGGACCTTGATCCTGATGTTCCAGTGCCCAGGACTATAAGAGATAAGCTTCTGCTGTTCCCAGATCTGTGGTGCTGTGTACTCAGTTGATGTGGACTCAGACAGAAGCATCTAAGGGCAATCTCCACACACCACTTTCACTGTCATTGCTCATACCCAAGACTGCCTAGTTTCTCCTGTGCTCTCCAGCCCACAACCAACTGGAGTAAATAGCAAAGCCACCTCTCATTTTAGTTATATAGTATCTCCCTGTAGACCTGACACTCAGGTTGGGGCCGGGGGGACAAGGAGGCTAGTAAAGCCTTATGAAAGATTGGTCACATGTGAAGGTCTCCTCTGAGTGTTTTATATGCACGGAGTCACTTACTCCTCAGAATGGTCCATAAAGATGGGACTATTTGCTACCACCAGTTTGCTAAAGGAAAGGAGGCCCACGGAGGTGCCTACCCAAGACTACACAGCTGGTAGAGGCTGGGCTGGGATTGGACTCTGGAGAGGCAGTCTCTAGAATTTGGGCTCTGGGTGACTTTGCTGCTCTGTCTCACAAAAGCTTAAAAGACAAACACAGTCAGACCCTGTATCTGTGAGTTCTGTATCTGCAGAGTTAACCAACCGGGATCCAAATTATCCCCCTAATTGTGTCCATACTGAGTATGTGGGGACTCTTCCCCTGCCATGCTCCGGGAAGTGATGCAGCCTAACAACTGTTTGCATAGTGCTCTGGGTAAGTGCATAGAGATGATTTAGAGCATGGGGGGACGGGGGGTATGGACAGGTTACATGCAAATGCTCTGCAGTTTTACATAAGAAGCTTGAACTTCCTGCAGACTGAAGGAGTCTATCAGGGCCCTAGAACCAGTCTCCTGTGGATACCAGAGGAGGATGGTACTGCATGTGTGGGGAACCTCCTGGATGCTGGACATTGTGGTGGTTGCTTAGGGATATAATAGCAAACCAATATACATAGTCCTTGCCCTAAAACACCCAGCGGTGTAAGAGGGGAGTTGGATAAAACACAGCAATTTTGGGACTGGGGAGATGGCTTGGTTGGTAAAGTACTTGCCACTCAAGCATGAAGACCTGATTTCAGATTCCCAGCATCCATGTAAAAAGACAGGCTCAGAAGCATGTATTGTAATCCTGGTACTGGGAAGCAGAGATAGGCAGATTCCTGGAGCTCTCTGACCAGCCAGTCTAGCCAAATCTGCTCTAGGTTCAGTGAGAGACCCTTCCCAAAAATAAGATGGGCAGTGACTGAGGAGGACACCTGACATCAACCTCTGGCCTCCACATGCATACTCACGCTCATGCATGCACACCTGCACACACACACACACACACACACACACACACACACACAGTGGCAACTTTGATATAACCTGGATCTTGGTTTTGACACAGGAATGTGGAAGACAGGAATGACTATGGATTGTGCCACTTCCCCCTGTGTGACCTTGGCATGCAAATTACTGTCTCCCACCTCTGCAATGCCAGGATCCATGTCTCAGAGCACGGTCATTAGGACTGAATGGTATCATATGGAGAGCTACCTATGCTGGAGGCACACAATGCTTAGGCTGGGTGCCTGGCTCTGTGGCCCTCAACAGACCCTGCCTCCATGTCTTCATTTCCTCATCCACCCATTAGGGATCACAGTCTCTGTCTCACAGTGTTGTCATCTGAATCAGACTTCACAAATATTAAGCATGTCATCTGTGAGCTCCCGTTGTATGACAACTGCATTATTCATTGAACCTGTCCCTCATATAGTACTTGCTACTGTCATTGAATATGGCTATGCTTCCTCATCATCTACCAATGACCACAAGAATAGACACCTGTATAGCCAATTAAAGAAACCTTTGTCCTGTTCCCCATATGTCACTGGCAGACAAAATACTTTAGAAATTATTTGGCTTAAAACAGTGGTTCCATTACAGGCTTTAAAGTGCCTACTCTGGGGACTGGAAAGATGGCTCAGCAGTTAAGAACATTTGCTGTTCTACCAGAAAACCTGGGTTTGATTCCCAACATCCATATGGTGGCTAACAACCATCCATAACTCCAGTTCTGGGGGATCTGATGCCCTCTTATGGACTCCATGGGCATTGAATGTATATGGTATAGTTACGTATATGCAGACAACACACTCATACACATAAAATTAAAATAAGAAATAAAATATAAAATAGGAGTGTGTACCCTTGATCAATTCACAACCACCCGTAACTCCAGCTCCAAGGGCTCCGATATCCTCTTCTGACCTCTGTAGGCATTTGCATTCACATGCTTGTACACACACACACACACACACACACACACACTTAAAACTAAATCTTTTTTTAATACCTACTCTGGGTGTTGACTGTCACTGAGCCCCTGTTTCATTACTGTCACAATCCTCATCTTTGAAAAGCACGTGACCAGCAGGTAGCAGCAATTTCCATCCCAGGAAATGCAAAAGAGAGGATGTCTTATATCAGATTTCAAATTACACAACCCTGGTGACACTGGTGCTTATTGAGTACTTCCCATATGTCTATAAGCTTGATATGTGTCATGGCACTTAACCCTCCTGACGATCAATGAAGTACTTCTTATTATTTAACCCATTTTACAAGTCAGCAAACTGAGACTTCCTTGGCCAGGGGTCAATCGCCAAGTACTTTAGAGCTCAGATGGGTGTGACTCATACCCACTGAGCCACAGAGGGATGTGAGACCTGCCCTCCAGAAACGGGAGGGTGACATGACATCATCATTATGTCGGTCTGTTTTCTGTGGCTCATAATGCAATGCCACATTCTGGGTGTGTTACAAAGAAAAGAGCCTAGTGTTGGCTCCTGGTTCTGGCCCAAGGTCAGTGGCCTACATCTGGCAATAGCCTTGTTGCTGGCAGAGTCCTGGGGTGGAGCAGGTTACCACGTGGCAAGAGATGAGAGTGTGAGCATATCCTCCTGGTCTCTCTGCCTCTCAGAACTCCATTGTGGGCTTCACCATGCTGACCTTGTCTGAGCCTAGTCACCTCAAAGAGCCCCCACCTCTAAACATCGTTAAGTGGATTAAGTTTGAGCCCTCCTCATACCTCACACTGGGAAGAAATGTCAACACAGGAGTCCCTGAGGGATACTCAGACCACAGCCAAACCACAGCACTCGCGTGCGAGCCACTCCAAGATGCTTTCTGTGAGGAAGGGAATCCTGATGTTCCTTGTTTGTCTTCCACAGAGCAACTGCTTCCAGATAACATGTCTCTGCCCCTTCCCAACAGCCCCATAGTCCCATTTTATGCATGCAACAGGAAATTGAATGTAGGGATGTTAGTGATTACCCAGATAGCCACAAAGTGGGAGAGCTGGGCTTTCATCTCAATGCATTTCTGCTGCTATAACAAAATACTTGAGACTGGTATCATTTATAAAGAATAGAATTTATTTCTCTCATTTCTAGCAACTGAGAAACACAAGGTTGAGACACTGGCAAATTCAGGGTCTAGGGAGGGTCCTCTAGTGCACAGGTGGCACCCCTTGATGTGTCCTCCCACAGTGGGAGAGATGGAGGCCTAAAGAGTTCATTGGAGCCTCTTTTAAAGTGCATTCATGTCACCCACGAGAATGGAGCTACAGGGCCTGACTACCTCTCTAAGGTCCCACCTTAATGGGGATTGTTACCTTTGGGGTTATCTTCCCACATATGAACTTTGGAGAGTCACATGCATTCAAACCAGGATCCCGGTTCATATGATGTCAAGATCTCCTTTCTTTCTGAGCTTACAATAAGAAAGATGCAGAAGGCTTGCTTTCCTGCCCCGGGAAGAGCTAACAATGGAAGAAATGTGTCCAAGTAAGTCACTGCAGTCAGAGTTGGGATAGAACAGCGTTGGAACGGAACAGTGAGAGACAAGTACTGGGAAGGTCCCAGAGGTGTCCTTGCCCCAGCAGAGAGAGAAAAGAGCCAATGGTGGTTGATCCACAGGTTCAGTGCAAGGCATCGCACCCATGGGAGGAAGCACGCTCTGTGCCCATGTTGACCATGAACCACATTTCACAGTGTGGAAAGAAGCAAAGGCCTTTCCCAGAATGATTCTCAGAGAGAAGTAGGGGCCGTGCTGCCCTGTCAGGGCAACAGTTTAGGGGCATGAAGGGGAAATAGCAAGAGGAAAGGCTGGGCCAGATCTCAGGAGACTTTGAATGCAGAGCCAAGGACTCATGGGTCCCTGAAGATCTCCCACTGACAGATTACAGAAGAAAGGACAGAGTTGAAATTAGCAGCACAATCCAGACAAAAAGTCAAGACCAAGGAACTGAGGAACTAGAGGGAAGAGCAAGGTGGCCAGGAGGTAGAAGATGTGACACTGTCCAGCAACGTGAGGACCTAGGCCACTCCTGGTTCACTTAGCTGTGACCTACCCTACCTCTCAGGTGTGAGCTTAGAAGGAGACACCCGGGACATGACAGGCCCCCAGTGTGAGTGCTAGGAACTGCCATTATAGTCAGGCAGAGAGTTCCTCTGCCCCTGGTCCAGGTAAGCCAGCTCTGGAAGAAGTTGAGATCATGTTGTTGTTAAGCTTTGAATCTGAATGTCCCCAAAGTCTCATGTTTTCAACATTTGATCACCAACTTGGGGTGCTATTTCAAAGATTGTAGAGATTTTAGAAAGTAGGACCTGGCTTCTGGAAGCAGGTCACTAGAGGAGGGTCCTTGGAGGCTATACCTGCCTCTGGTCCTAGCCCGACTGTCTGTGCTTTCTGATTGCCCACCAGGTAAGACGTCTGCCTCACACACCCAACACATGCAGAGTTGCTCACCCTACCATACCTTCCCCACCATGGTAGACTGAAATCTCTCAAAAACCATGAGCCAAAATAAACCTTTCTTCCCTTAAATTGTCCCTATCAGGGATTTTTGTCACAGTAGCACAAACGTAACTAATACAATCATGTATTCTCAGAACACACCTTTTACAGCCCATGAGGCAAAACTAAGGGATTGGAAAGGAAGTCAGGAGGGTGCAGAGAGGTGCCTTTTCTGAATGCCCACTCCAATCCTCAGTCACCCAAGGAGAAAAGGTAAAGCTACTCTGCAGTTTAAAATTTGATAATCAGGGGCTGGTTCTGTGGTTAAGAACACTGGCTGCTCTTACAGAGACCTGGGTTCAGTTCCCGGCATCCACATGATATACAACCACCTAACTCCAATCCCAAGGGATCCTACGCCCTCTTATGGCAGTCACAGGCCTTGCACAACACGTGTGCACTTACATACATGCAGGCATAACACTCATACACATAATTTTTAAATAATTTTCAATTGCTATAAAATAAATAAGAATTGATGGCCAGAGAGGTGGAGTGATTTTCTGAAGGTCATAAACCTGGTGAATGGCAGCCAGATTTCACCTTGTCTATTGGATACACCATCTTCTCTAAGCTCACATCCCATCACTGAACTCCCCCAAATTTTACTTCCTGTATCTCCATGTATCTGCTATGCATGAAGCAAACTAAAACCCTCTGTCAGAAGCTCTCTCCAGACACAGTTTCAACCTGGTCCTCCCAGAGCCTCCCAGAGGGGCACTAATTCTGACTTTTACTGGAAGTAGAGTCCTAGAATTTTCTTTTTACTTGTTTTATTACTTTATTCCACACTTTATTTTCGTGTGTTTTTGCTTGAGAGCTCGGGCATTTGTTTTTAATGGGAAAGCATAGTTCAACTTCATCAGATAATGTGGCAGGGGTTCTTTGACATTTTGCAACCGATAGAAAACTCTAGAGCCTAAGGAATCCTCTTAGCCACTCATTTTTTTTTTCCAAGAGAAAGGGGATAAAATGTGTCCGGGTTGAGGAAAAAACAGAGGTGGAAAGGCAATTTGATAACAGATGATTTTCTGAGAGCCTGACTGAAGGAAGCCAACAGCTGCACCGTATTGGTTACATGGAAATCATTAAGTCATTCTGGGAAAGTATGACAAATGTGTGTGCCTGTGTGTGTATGGTAGACATGTGTTTACGTTCAGAGTAAGGCACCACAGAGGGAATTGCTTCAATATTGCCTCTGGGGCTGGGATGAAAGAGAGAGGCAAGCAACACAGAGCCCTCCTATCAGAGATGGTTCGATGTGAACTGAAAGCAGGAAGTGGTCTTTCCCTTGACATCTAACCTGGGAGAGGACACCACCTCAGCAGAAGCAACAGAGTGGTGGTGGGGTGCAGGATTGTGTCAAGAGTGCTCCGCCTTCATTTCCTCTCTGCTAATAACTAGGGTGTGACACCACAGATGTCTCTCCTCCCTCGAGGGCCTCAGTTTCTCAAATGTAAAATGAGGGGGTTTTGACAAGATGGTCTCTGACATCACTTCCTGCTCTGAGGTTTTCTCTCCATATGCAATAGATTTTTATGGCACGAATTCCGTCAGCAGAGCTTCTAGTTCTCAGAACTGAGCTGTGGTTCTCTCCACCCACTCAAAAAGCATGGCCATTAGTCAAACCAGATTTTTGTATAAATATAATTTACTCCACTGCATTTGCATTCATGATTATGTTATGCCTCGAAACTAAGCTCCCCAGGGTGTGAGACAATTAAAGCCAAATCATTGGTCGCTTGCAGCGCACATCCTAGACTCACACACGTAAAAGGGCCTAAGCGAGTTTGGCTCATGGGACAAAGAATGTGCATCTCCAAATTTGGTTTCATAACCAGTAGGAACCTGCAAGGCACCTGAGCTCTGACAAGGTCTATCCCCAAGCCGTGGGACAATCTGACTTGAGTTTATGTACTGAGGTAGAAGTGGCCAGGAAGAGATGGCAGGGACCAATTACTAACCAAACCCAAGTTAATTCTCTCAATGACCCTGTGTAGAGTGGATCAATTCCCATCTCTGTTCCAGTGGCAGAGTTCAGTAGGAACCTGCAAGGCATCTGAGCTCTGACAAGGTCTATCCCCAAGCAGTGGGACAGTCTGACTTGAGTTTATGTACTGAGGTAGAAGTGGCCAGGAAGAGATGGCAGGGACCAATTACTAACCAAACCCAAGTTAATTCTCTCAATGACCCTGTGTAGAGTGGATCAATTCCCATCTCTGTTCCAGTGGCAGAGTTAAGACTCCAACCTGTACTCTGGAATTTCAGAAAATGTGCTCCTGACCTTGACAGTGTCTAGCACTAATGTTGGTAGTAGACTGCAGCTGTCTAACAAGGGGTCTATCACGTCAGCAATGTGACTATTTACACAGGGTGATTCTTCAGTGTTCTGGTCATTACAGGATGTTTAGAAGTATCTCTGGCCTTGTCCTAAGAGAAGATGGCAGCCATGCCTCAAGACTGTCACCAGACATTGGCAAATGTCATGGGTGAGCGGCAGTTCAGGTGCATGGACACGACACAGCCAGGATGGCAGAAATGTCCACAGCACCTTCTTCTGAAGTGTCATAAAAAGTAGAGATGGCATTGTCTAGGCAGTGGCCATCCTCGCTCAAAGCTTTTCATCCAGTCATTGGAGAAGCACCTGTCTGCTGAGTTCCCAGCCTTGAGCAGGCCCTGGAGAAGTCAAGATGAGTGATCCAGCCCCACCCCTGTCTTCCAGACTCTGCAGTACTAGACAGAGGCTGGAATTCTGATGACAGGAGTCATAGCAGCCTGACCCTATGCCACCTGGAGACCTCCAGACCCTACAGACGCCAAGGAAAAGCTCTTGGCCCTTCTCAAATTTGGGCGAGCCACTGGTGGGCTCAGGTCCTGAATCCACTGTGGCTGACACACTGGTTCCCCAAGGTCATCCCCCCCATCACTATTAGCAGATCCAGCTGCTTCTCCTGCGCCCACCAAAAAGAAGAATTTCTACCGAAGGTGGTGTGTTGTGTTTCATCTACTTGCTGCCTTCAGGGAGCTCCCGGGAGACCCTTCAGGGCTTGCCTGATCTCTTATCTCTTCTCCTCTACCCACTTGATGTTGGCCAACAGCTCTGGTGTTTTCTCCCCACAAAGATTTCCCTTGCTGAGCAGGCCCATGGAAGGACCTTCCATAAGGCAGGAGACGTGTATCAGTTTGATAAGACTCCGTGGTTTGGCTCGGATAGGGACTGAGTGCCCCTGGGGCCTCCTGTGTTGAACTTTATCCCTACTTGTGAGTTGTTAAGAGATTGTGTTAACTGACTGTGGTTTGAGATGAAGCCTTTGGGAAGAGATTAGGGTTAAAGTCATCAGATTGGAGCCCCATGATGCAGCCCTAGTGGCTGTATAAACACAAGGCAAGACACAGAGGTATACACATCTCTATCTCTTGCCATGTGGTGTCCTGCATCACCTCAGGATACAGCCCCTCAACCCTGGACCAGAACTATGAAGTAAAATAACCCTCTTCTCATTAAAAATTTCCCTACCTTGGGTGCAAATCAAACCACTGTACTTGACGCAACGCTGACACTTTCAGCCTCTCTTAAATACCTGCCTGGCATGAGCTCTGTGCTTCGTGTACATTATCTCATTTAATCATAGGCCCCAGCCATTATGGTGCTGTGCAGTAAACACACTGCGCAGTGATCCAGAACATTCTCCCTGGAGTCAGAGGCCCAGCTTTAAGTAGTCTTGTGAACTTGCACCTCTTGCTGTCTTCCTGGGTACCACTGTTCTCCTTCTTTGGTATGATAGAGATCCTAGGAATAACTGCCTGTAAGGATCAAGTCAATAAAGATGCTCAGTGTTTAAAAGCGTATCTGGCACTCAGCATGTACTCAGTAAATGCTCACTGTTGTCACAACCCCTGGAAATAAGAGGTTGGACTGAGTCAGCCTTAGGGACAACTCATAGAGGGGACTGGGTGGTGTCAGTTCTGGAAGGTGAGTAAGAATTTGTTCCCAAGAACATCTGATGCCCTGAAATCAACCCCTGCTGGGTCAGGAGCCCCTTTCTCAACCTTGCGGGCCTTCCCTCCTAGCTTTCCCTACTAATTTCTCATTCCCACAGGGCTCAGTGAGACACTTGGGAAAATATTTTCCAAAATAAAATTCAAGTTATTATTTGTTCAGAACCACCCATCTCTGTGGCCAGGCCCTGTCTACTAACGTTACCACCCTGTCCCTATTTAGACTGAGGTTTTAAAACTGGCCGGCCTCTTACCAGGGCTTCCCTGTCCAGCCACCTCCAGCCTGAGTCACCCTGTGATATCACAGTCCTGGATTTATGATGGACGCTGCTGTGGTCTCAGGACTGACTACAGATGGGACTGGCTCAGGCCCAGCTGTGCGTTACTCACACTGTGATCCTTTTCTGTCATCCCATTCTTCCCTGATGTAGTGGAGTACGAACAGGGCTGCCTCCACATTCTAATGTTTCCTTTCTTGTGTCACCTTAGACAAGGGAGGCTGTTCAAAGTCTCAGTGATAGCAAAGAGATATTTAGAGGTTAAGTTGAACAATATCAAAATATCTGCACCTAGAACAGAGTAGGGGCCACTAATATCTGTTGCCATAATTATGACATATAACAAACAATCCCCAAATTCAGTAACTTAAAATATGCTTTTTTTTAATGCATGTGTGTATGCACAAGTGTGTGGGGGTGTTGATGTATAAGGGTGTGTGTCTGTGTGTGTGGGTGTGTGTGTGTGTGTGTGTGTGTGTGTATGCTGGAGAACAATCTCAGGTATCATCCTCAGGAACACCATCCACCTCCTTTGAGTCAAGGTCTCTCATTGGCCTGAACTTCAACAATTAGGCGAGGCTGACTGGCCAGTGAGCTGCAGGAGCCTCCTGTCTCTGTTTCTGCAGTGCTGAGATCACAAGTACGTGCCACCACACCTGGCATTTTTACCTGAGCTCTTTAGATTGAACTCAAACCCTTACATTTGCAAGGCAAACACTTTGCAGACCAAGCCATCATCTCCCTAGCCCTGCCATTATCTTTGCTCTCATGGGTCAGGCAAGAATCGGCTGATTTGTGCTTGGCTCCAAGTGAACCAGGAAGCTCACTGGGGCATGTTCTCAGCATGGCAATGGCGGAAGTACAAGAGGACAATGCCCATTAAGCCACTGTTTCCACCCCATGTGCCCAAGCAAGTGATACAGCCAAGCCCCAAATAAAAGATGGGAGAAGTATGCTCCAGTTGAGGAACTAGCAAAGCTGATGTCTTAAACCATTTTGTGGAGTTCAATGAAACACCTGAGACTGGGTGTTTTGTAAAGAAAAGAGGTTCATTGAGCTCATAACTCAAGAGCTCCAAGAACAGGACTTGAGCTCCAAGGCCTAGTTAGGGCCCTGTGGCAGAGGGCACCCTATGGATGAGAGAAGGGAGAGATGAAGTGGGAGAGCAGGCTAAAAAAGCCAAACTCACCTTGTGACAACCCAAGGTGGCACCTCCAGGGGCCTGATCAGCTCTGACGCCTGACCTCTCAATACCATCAGATTTGATACCAAGTTCCAGCATTGGAACTGTGGGGGACAAACCAGAGCCCAAGCATAGCAGCCACCTTAAAGGGCACTGATGCAGAGATGTGAAGAATTAGGAACAATGATGTGATCTAGGGCATAGGTGATCAGGAAACAGTTGTTTGATTGTTTCTGATTCTCCTCCAGATACTTGGGCCTCTTTGTTTTGCTTCATGCCTGTCCAAATTCACCCTGAGGGAAAAATGCACGGTCTACTCATTGGCATGTGACCATATACGACTTCAGGGTTAAAGGATGTCCTTCTAGCCATCACAGAAGTCATATTACCGGTCTGAGTGTCCTCTGAGCTCAGTCTGCACTCTGTATATGAGATTATTTAATCCTTTCAACCACACCAAGAGTTACATTCATTCTTCTTTGAACTGTCACTCAACATACCCAAGGTCATATAGGTAATATGGCCCCAAAGAGGGCTTTACTGAGCCAGGTCTCAAGTACAGGTGTGTTAAACCACTGCTGTGTTCTTTTCATTAAATCAACAAGGGCAGAACTGGCACTCAGACCAAAACTTCAAGACCAAGTTTTGCCAAACTTCAAATGCAATGCTCACAAATTTAACTCTAGTTATGCCGTATCTATGCTGTAATTCATCGATTGATTGTTCTTTTAATTTTATCCAATTTAAGTTTAAAAATGCATTTCAAAAGAAAGTGTATAATGATCATACAAGTGTATAATGATCATAAATGGGGAACCAATACCTCATACCATAAACAGAAGAAAATAACCATAAAATGATTTACAAAAATGGGGCTATGGATGTAGCTCAGTTGCTAGAGTGTTCATCCAGCATTCACAAAGCCTAGGTTTGATCCCCAGGACTACAAAACACTAAGCATGGTGGTACGTGCTAATAATCTCAGTATTCAGAAGACAGAGGCAAGAGGATCAGAAGTTCAAGGTCATTCTTGGCTACATAGCAAGTTCCAGGCCAACATGAAACTGTTTCAAAAAAGATTTTAGAAAGTAAAGCAATTTTATTAAATTCGTGCTGGACATTCTTGCTTGTAAGCTCCAAGTACTCAGAGAAAGTTAGACATTCCCAAGTACTGAGGAAGAGGCAGAGATGAGACAGCACTGAACCGAGATTCCCTCGATGACATCTAAAGTCAAGAAATTAACTGAAAAGAAAATACATTTCCTACCACATGGTTCACTATATTCATAAACCCAAGGATCACCAAAACCCATTGGAGGGGCCACTGGAACTCCAGCTCTGCTGTAGCCCTGGAGGAAGAGTCCAAAGTCAGTTCTGAAAAAAGACCCCAAGGGACCTTCTGGAGGTCCTTTTATTGATCCTTGGATTTGGTACCTATAGACCACTAAAGAACAGCCTATATGACCCTTCCAGAGGCAAAGGCCAGCTTTCTTATGACATGGAGAGTAGGCAGAAGAAATAAAACCTAACATGCTGCTGTCATTTGTGTCTGGAATGTCCCCCAATGTGTTAAAGGCTTGGTTACCTGCCTGTAGATGGTTGGGAAGTAGTGGACCCTTTAAGAAATAAGGCCTAGAGGGAGGAAGTTAGGCCATTAGTGATATAATCTTGAAAGGGATAGTGGGACCATGGCTACTTCCTATTTCTCTTCACTTCCTGGATGCCATGCTGTGAGCTACTTCCTCTGCTCCATGCCCTGCCATGATGTACTGATTCACCATAGATACAAGTTAACTGAAACCATGAACCAAAACAATTCTTTTCTCATAAACTTGTCATCACAAGTATTTTGTCACAGTAATGGAAAGCTGGCTAAGACACACACACAAACAGGTAAGCCACCAATTCCAAGCCTCGAACAGTTACAGAGATACACAGATCCACAAAAGTTGCACCTGAGTGCCTCAAGCCAGCGAGGGTGGGGAGCTCCAGGGCCGTCAACTCTTCTATTTCCCCCTGACTTATTATAATCAGAGAAGTGTGCACCCGAAACCCTTTCCCACAAGCTGAGCAAGGCTCCTTACACTGCAAAGGTGCCACCTGAAATGTCCTCTCCAGAACAGAACCACAGAGGATGGGACATTACTGTACACTGTTCTTTGGGGGGGGGGGCTGTTAAGAGAATATTTTTTATTCTTTGATAATTTTATATATCTATATAATATATTTTGATCATAGTCACACACAGAAAGAAAGAAAAAAAAGGAAGGAGGGAAGGAGGGAGGGAGAGAGAGAGAGAGAGAGAGAGAGAGAGAGAGAGAGAGAT
>NW_008346683.1:3655287-3698678 GCF_000622305.1 Nannospalax galili
ATCCCAGACCCATCCTGTAGAACTCAGCTGATGGGCCACACACTGGTTACTGGGTTACTGAGTTGGTAACCAGCTCCATCCCTTTTCTGGTCTTTCTGCTGCTAAATGTCCTTCTGGGTGCACAGGAACCTCTGCAGTTTTCTTACTTTATCAGGCATGGGAAATGCATCAGAAGCTCTGCCCTGCAGACAGCCATTCCTCTGGAGAGCCATGCTGTCACCTGAGTGACCTAATTCTACCCAGAAAACACTGTGCAGCTCCCCCGATCCTGACTCTCTCCACGCTGGGATTTCCTACGTACACCATGGCTTCTGCACCATGATACAGGCTACACCTCCCATCAGTCATCACCCCCCCAACTCCTCTTTTATGGGAATCTCTCTCTCTCTCTCCCTCAGCCAGGGATGTTCTTTGCCCATCTCAGCAGTGAGGAGTCTTGCACTCACTCCCAACATTTCTCTCAAATCTGTGCTCAGCTCTGCCAATAATTGCTTTGGTTTTCCTAAGGAACTGGGCCTTTGACACAAAATCTGGACAGCAATAAAGCACAGCCCTTTCCTGAGGCAGTGGCCACAGGACAGCTGCATGGCTTGAAAGACAAAGGACAGAGTGGACTGAGCAACCATCCCAACTAATGTCACACAACATCATAAGCGTTCGTTATACACAAAGGCACATGAAGAGTCTCAGGGTAAATGGCTAACACAACTGAGTTTAAGATAACACAGAGGAAATTACCTGCCATTCCTAGACTATTATCCCACTTTATTCTTTTAAGGTTTTAAGGAACTATATCATATCATCATATCATCTTCTTGATTTTTTTCTAAGAAAAAATGTCATGAAGAAAAAAATATAAAACGCTTTTTCTTTCTTTCCTTCTTTTAACCTCTGCTCTGTCTCAGAATTCTGTTCTCTGTGTGTCCATAGCAATTCCTAAAAGAGGCCTCACTCAAATCTCTAGACCATTCCCTCCCCTTTACAGGAACAGCCAGAAACAGAGGAGAAAGTCATCAAAGGCTCCCATGTCTCCTGCTTGGGAACAGAGGGAGGAAGGAGGCCCCTGTGCTGTCTGTCCCAAAGGGGATTGCTTCACTTCCTGGCAGGCTCCAGTACACAAACTGTGTGTGTTAGGGGGAAAAGGAATGCCATTGATTGCCCTGGTACTGGTGGAGAGGGGAAAACAAAAATAATCTGTGACTGTTGGCTCTGTTTCCTGTGCATGTGTCTATGTGTCTGTCCTATCCCCTGCCTGTCTGGCAAACTCCAGGCTTATTTGGACTGGAAGAGGTTCATAGGGAATGCTCCATGGAGCCAGGACCTGCAGAAAAGATATCCCCGGGGCTCCTGACATTTGCCCAGCAAGCAGGACAGTTGCCACCTGGCATCTAGAAGGTCCTGTTCTCAGTTGTGACCTCAGAGATGAAGAGAGGCTCCCTCCTCCTCAGTCCCCTTCTCTGCCTCCTCTGTGTCCCATCAGTCCCTAGTGCTGTGTATGACCTTGGACTTGAGCCCTTGTCTCCCTACTAAACTGTAGGCTTGATAAGACATAGCAACCCAAGTTGAACGCCATCTCGTACCCCACCTAGCAGTTTCTGGAAAGCAGCAGATAGTCCATGCGGGTAGACATGGATCCTGTCTTCCAGCTCCTTCCTTTTCTATTTCCTTCCTCCCACTATCAGTCTTTGAAAGCATCCTTTGACCACTTTTCCTCAGTTAGGACTGTGGGCAAGCCTAGAAGGAAACTATTGCTGTCCTCATTTTACAACTGAGAGGGCTAAGGTCAAGGTCAAGTTCACATTGATACTAAAATCTGGGAAGGTTGAGATGCTGGGATCTGAACTCTTTTCTT
Organism: Nannospalax galili; assembly: GCF_000622305.1. Taxonomy (NCBI): domain Eukaryota; kingdom Metazoa; phylum Chordata; class Mammalia; order Rodentia; family Spalacidae; genus Nannospalax; species Nannospalax galili. Next base: position 3,657,140 of record NW_008346683.1, read on the forward strand.
TCCTGGTGTCTTTCCACTGCAGCTCTCTCTCCTCTAGCCTTTCTTGGTTCTTTGTTTTTCTTTCCTTTCTGTCTTGCCCACCTATATACCTGTCCATAGCACCCCCCTTCTATTATGGTCTTCCACACCTCCGTCCAAGATTTCAAGGATTCACTGGACCCTCAGCAGAAGACAGAGGCACATTCAATGTGGGGGCAAGATGTGCTGTCAGTATGAAAGCAAGAACATGCAAGATCAACCTCACTCATCTCTACTCCTCACACTCAGCAAGATTAGCTTCTCTGTGCCTTTTATTTAAGCTTACCTGTCGTGGGGGGGGGTGGTATATGTTCATGGAGTGCATGCACTAGTGCATAGATGCCAGAGGTCAATGTCAGATAATTTCCTCAGTTGCCCTCCATCTCATATTTTAAGACAAAGTCTCTCACTAAACCTGGGGCTTACTGAGTCATCTAAATAGGGAAACCAATGAGGTCTAGGGATACACCTGTCTCTGCCTCACCCCCTCCCCACAACCCATTGCTGAGGTTACAGGCACCTGATGTCCTGATGCAGTGCCTGGATTTTTATGTGGGTCCGGGAAATTTAAACTTAGGTCCCCACTCTTGAACAGCAGGCATTCCCCCTGAGCCATCTCTCCATCTACCTTTTTCTTTTTCAAGACTTGGCTTTGCCGTGGTAGCCCAGGCTACCTTTGAATTCACAATCTTCCAGCCTCCACCTCCCTAGTGCTAGGATTATGGATAAGCACCACCACACCTAGCTTAACTGACCTTTTAAAGTATGAATGTGCACACATTTCATCTTATGCATCTTGGATCAATATTCTTGCATCTTGGTACAATTTTAGGTGATTTTTGTAAAAATCAAATAACTAGCCATATTCTCCGATACATCCTCTACTTTTCCTGATGGAGCATTTGATTAAGAAGGTTTGGGATAGGACGCTGTGCTGAGGTCCCCTCACAGCTTTGTGCTCTGGATGAGGAGGACCTTTCTGGGAAATGGAAGGGTTTCTCATCCAGAATAGTGTAAGAACTTCTGATGGACATGCTCAGGAAGTGGGGGCTCTCATCTTTGGAGGATGGGGAGGGGCAATCTACATTGGGGTCTCCCACCTCCACAGAAAGCAATCATTTGAGGGTTTCTAGCAGCTCACTCATTGAAAGTATATAATGCAATGGTTTTTAGCACATTCAAAGACACAGGCAATCATCACTATGTACAGTTCTAGAACATTTTCCTCACCCCAAAATAAACCTTGTACCCATCCAACAGTCACTCCACACTCTCTCAGACCTCCTTTCTCTCCCCCTGCCTACAGCCCTAACAACCACTAGTCTGCCTCCTGTCCCCGCAGAGTTGCTTGTTCAGGAAACATATGAGGGAATTATATGCCTGGCATCTCTCACTTAGCCTGGTGTTTTCAAGGTTCCTATATAATATAGCATGTATCAGTGCGTCTTTTGTTTCTAATGACTGGATTGCACTCCTTGAGTGGATAGGCTACATTTGGGGCATTTATCAGTTGATGGACAATTGGGCTGTTTGCATCTTTGGGGTACTATGAAAAATGCCATGATGAACGTTCACGCACACGTTTTTATGTGGATATTACATTTTCATTTTCTTGGGTAGATACTTATGGGTAAAATTTTGAGGTCAAGGGCACTTGAATAAAATGCAGATTACTGGGTCTTTAGACTCTCTAAGTCAGACTCTGGGAAGAGACCCAGAGGCACATAGACATTGATTTCTGTGGGGATTCTGAAGTGCACAGTGGGTGCCAGTGGACTGGGACTCACTCTAAACACATGAGCTCCCTGGTCCAGATCCCATGTCAGAAAGTGGCTCGGCTGCCTGCCTGTGATTCCATGTCACTACCATTATCGGTACACAGTTTATCTGGTATTTTCTTGTATGTGATGATGCCTCCTAACCACATCCAATCCTCATAATCTGCTCAAAAGGCTGGTGTTTTTACTATTGTTGCAAAGACAGAGAGTGGTAAGGTGACCCTGACTGGAAGCCACAGTACAAATCAGGGCCTCCTGACTTAACCCCAGAGCTCATCCATCATCTCCCTCATAACTGTTTTCTAAACCAAAACTAAAACGAGTATCTTGAGAAACAGAAATATATTTATTAAAACTCTGGGGCCCCTCTCCCACCCAGAGGTAACCCTCTGTGGTTCCTTAATAGAACCTCTCTGTATCTAAAAATCAGCTTGAAACCCTCGGTCCAGAAGCTCTAAATCATCCCTCCTAGAGATTTTCATCTAAATGAAATTGATAATCTTTCATTAATTTATCAAACCTTTCTAAACATCTGCCTTGCATCAGACACTCTGGTAGGTTCCAGGTACACAATAAAAAGACATAGTCCTTATCCCCAGATTGTTTATAATCTAGCACGAAGGCCCAGGTTGTAAACACTGTAAGAGTATGGGCAGAGGATAGGAAGGCTTCTTGGAGGAAGTGAGCCTGCAACAAACTTGAACACAGTATGAGGAGCGAGAAGACATTTCAGGCAGAGTATCTACAGACGCAAAGAAGGCACGAGGAAGCCTGCTTGTTTTGGAGCAAGTGGGTTTTGTAGCCCTGTGACACCTGGATGGTAGAAAGGAGGGACAGGAAGGAGGTGAAGCTGAAGAGGTGGACCAGGATCCAATGGGAAGGGAATGGGACCTTATGTCACAGAGAAGCACAAAGCAGCATTCAGTGCAATGTTAAACCACAGGTTCTGACATCTCTCAGCCAGAGAGAGAGAGAGAGAAACTGAGAGAGAGAGATTGAGGGGGGCAGTGGGGAGTAGGGAAGAATTTAACCCATTGGAAAAGCTAAAGAAATCCCTGGGAGACAGAGGAGATTAAGGAGCATACTTAAAATGTCCACAGGACAGGCTATGCACCTGGCAATTGAAACTCATAACACATTCTAACTGCTGCATCTTCACAGTGCCCCCACCCAGGTATTGAGCCAGGTGCCGGGAAAATCACCACCCACTGAAACCCAGGATTGCACTGCGGATTTTGAAAGCATCTGTCAAATATTTGCTGTAATATTCCAGGATGTCCCTACTTCAAATATTTGGCCTGTGGACATGACCTGATTTGGGTTGAGAAAGCAAAGTCAGCATGTTGACCCATGTTCATCTATGAATAAATAGCTCCCTCTATCATGGTTCCTGGGAATTCTGAGTATTTCAATCAACATCTACTAGGCCATCAAATATATGCTGAATACACACCAGATGTGAAGACAGAAAATAAACAGGGTGACTGGATGGATGAATGGATGTATGTATGGATGAATATAAAAGCTGGATGATACATGATTGACTGACGCGAGAGAGAGAGAGAGAGAGAGAGAGAGAGAGAGGAGTTGAGGAGAATATAAATACCCCTTGCAGACATCACCTCTACCCGGGGTGCTGAATCAAGACGGGCAGGAAGGATTTTAGTATATTGGTTATTTTTCCCTTGCTGTGGTAAAGTAACCATGACAAAAGCAACTTAAGGCTTGTTTGGCTTTTGGTTCTAGGGGAAGAGCCCATATAATGATAGGGGAAACATGGCAGCAGGCAGGGAAGGCGTGGTGGCAAGAGCAGGAGACTGGCTGGTCACATTTCATCTACACTCAGGAAGCAGAGGGTAAAAGGCAAACAGGACCCACTAGTGAGCCTCAAGGCCCACCTTGAGGGGGGCAGTGGGGAGTAGGGAAGAATTTAACCCATTGGAAAAGCTAAAGAAATCCCTGGGAGACAGAGGAGATTAAGGAGCATACTTAAAATGTCCACAGGACAGGCTATGCACCTGGCAATTGAAACTCATAACACATTCTAACTGCTGCATCTTCACAGTGCCCCCACCCAGGTATTGAGCCAGGTGCCGGGAAAATCACCACCCACTGAAACCCAGGATTGCACTGCGGATTTTGAAAGCATCTGTCAAATATTTGCTGTAATATTCCAGGATGTCCCTACTTCAAATATTTGGCCTGTGGACATGACCTGATTTGGGTTGAGAAAGCAAAGTCAGCATGTTGACCCATGTTCATCTATGAATAAATAGCTCCCTCTATCATGGTTCCTGGGAATTCTGAGTATTTCAATCAACATCTACTAGGCCATCAAATATATGCTGAATACACACCAGATGTGAAGACAGAAAATAAACAGGGTGACTGGATGGATGAATGGATGTATGTATGGATGAATATAAAAGCTGGATGATACATGATTGACTGACGCGAGAGAGAGAGAGAGAGAGAGAGAGAGAGAGAGAGAGAGAGAGAGGGGGTGAGGAGAATATAAATACCCAGGAGAATATAAATACCCCTTGCAGACATCACCTCTACCCGGGGTGCTGAATCAAGACGGGCAGGAAGGATTTTAGTATATTGGTTATTTTTCCCTTGCTGTGGTAAAGTAACCATGACAAAAGCAACTTAAGGCTTGTTTGGCTTTTGGTTCTAGGGGAAGAGCCCATATAATGATAGGGGAAACATGGCAGCAGGCAGGGAAGGCGTGGTGGCAAGAGCAGGAGACTGGCTGGTCACATTTCATCTACACTCAGGAAGCAGAGGGTAAAAGGCAAACAGGACCCACTAGTGAGCCTCAAGGCCCACCCCCAGTGACCCGCTTTCTCCAGCAAGGCTCTATCTCCTAAAGGTTCAACAACCTTCCCAAACCTTCATCATCTGGGGACCAAGTATACAAATACATGCACCTCTGGGGAGCATTTCACATTCAACCCACAACAAATAGGACCCTAGAATGGGGAAACCCAGGAAGGGCTTGCTAGAGGAAGTAATCCTGAGGAGTTCCTAAAGGATTAGAGGCGGAGAAGTGTGGAATGGAAATGGCTCATCCTGGGCTCAGGAAACCCCACATCAGCAAGCAGATGATTTGCCACCTATTGTGTGACCTGGGAAAAGCCTCTGTTTGTAGTCCTCAGCCAAACTTCAGAGTTATAAAATTACATCAATCTGATGGAATTATGGGGGTGTCAGATCAGAAAATGAGCATGAAGCAGTTCATAAAACCCTCAGCTGATACTTCAGTTCTTACTTTGGGCCCAAGTGTTTATAGGATGCCAAATCAGTTACTCACTGCAACAGCCTTGTGTGACAAATGCTATTATTTCTCCCATCAACCAGAAGAGAAAACAGATACAGGGTGGAGTTTGCCTAAAGTTCTATAGCTCCCTGAGAACGAGCTAGGTTGGAACTCAAGAGCTGTGATTTCAGAGTGAACACTCTGGACCACAATTGAAACTGTCAACTGCTGGCCAAATGATGAGCTTTATATCATTGCCTATAATCCCCAATGAGCCAATAGCAGCAGTAGCCAAAACCATCTGCAGCAGTCACCAGGTCTTGAAAACCCTGTGTGTATGACATAAGAGAAAATGAGATTAAGAAAACACAGTGGGCCAGATGTGGTGGTTGCACGCCTTTAGTCCCAGTACTTGGGAGGTAGAGGCAGGTGGCTCTCTGTGAGATCAAGGCCAGTGTGGTCTACATAGTGAGTTCTTGGCCTCCTGGGGCTACAGGGAGACCCTGTTTCAAAAAGAGGAAAAAAAAAATACAGAGGAGTGGCCATTTCCCTGGATTCGAAGCTTATTTCTCTACCAGTAATATAACTAACCTTTGAGCCACACTGAGAAATATCTAGGAGGGACGGCTAAGGAAGGTGTTTGCCAAGAGCTTCTGCTCCAACGCAGTTGAGCTTCCTGCCCCACACCCTAGAACAGCAGCAGATTTGTGGTCACCAACCTTAGGGCAGGAAGGGAATCTGGAGTTCATCTGACCCATCACAACCAGTCCACAGATGGAAAAAATGAAGGTCCCTAAGGGAAGGCTTGTTGGCCAGCATCTCACTGCTGCATCCTAGTAACTAGGATTTATCACTCACTACACACTCACGCTGTAATCTGGATTATGCCAGCCATGCTGGGACACGCAGAGCTCTGTGCTGTACCCGGTGATATGAGATCAGGCATTCATAGCCTTCCCATACCCCTCCATTGTACAGTAAAGCCCCTGTTCTAGAACTGCCCTGACACCTTTATCTGCCCAGGGCAGCCTCTCCATATCTGTTGGCCACAGCATTGCTCTGCTTGGTAAACCAACAGAAGGGTGATAGGAATATGACCTTTTTCTATCTGACTTGTTTTCCTAGGGAGGAAATCAGAGAGCCCAAAGCACATTCTTCATCTCATCAACTATTCATCCCCTGCCTTTGGTAAAAGGCTTATGTAAACAGATGAGGTTTTGCGCTGGAGGCATTGGGGTCTGATTACTCTGGGGCCAAGCACAACATTAGCACTCACTGCTTATATGACTTTGGGCAAATCATTCATCCTTTCCGTTCTTCAGCGTATTCATCTATAAAACCGACATCCTGACAGTACTCACCTCCTCGGGTGATAGGAGGATTAAATGAGATACTATCTCATTTAAGTTCTTTTGTGACCAGCACATAGTAGTTGTTCAACGAACAGTGAACTTACTGCTACATTCTTAGAGAAGACACAGGCTTGCATCATCCAAAGCCCAGAGTCACAGTCGTGACTGCTTAGGGTCCATCCTACTTTTAAAATTTGTGGAGTTTTTTGACTTCAGGTGAATTTTTATTCCCTTCGTGGCCTTGAAGAAATTAGGATCTGTGGACATAAACTTTAAGAAGACCCAGGCTAGAGATGTGCTCAGATGTCCTAAGAGGCCAAAGTAGTAAAGATTGTTAAAAAACAGGTGCAAAGAGGGACAGCTGGAAGGCACTCAAAAACAGCCTCTGGTTGGGGCTAACCCAGAACTGGGAGCTGTGGTGCTGTCAAATCCAGGACCAAGATCAGTCCAAAAGAAGCTCTGGAGTATGTGTGCTGCACAGGCTGAGTGTTCAGACCCAGCACACCTGTGGTGACATCCCATCGTAGAGTCTGGAGCCACAAAAGGGCACAAAGGGGTTTCATCTGCACCTTGACAGCAGCAGACACCCCTGAAGTGTTCTAAGCAAGAAAGGGGGTCCCCAAGGCGGACCTTTCCTTTGTGGTGGAAATGTCCTCTGTCTTGCTTAGAACCTTTCAGTGAATGTTTGCAGCTCTCAAGGTAAAGAGCAAATCCATTTGTCCATGAATTCCCTGTTCTTCTATGGAAAGCTATAAAGATAGAGGAGCATTTATCACTGGCAATTTTAGCTCTGTGCATTTTGCTGTATGTCATCTGTAATCAACTTTTTTTCTTTTTTTGGGGGGGGTCTTTTTGAGACAGGGTCTCCCTGTAACCCCAGCTGTCCTGGAACTCACTATGTAGACCAGGCTGGCCTTGAACTCACAGAGATCCACCTGCCTCTGCCTCCCAAGTGCTGGGATTAAAGGTGTGCACCACCACGCCCGGCCTGTAATCAACTTTTTTAAAAAAGTAGAGCTAAGATCAGAGTTCAGCCAGGATTTGGGGGAGACAGGAGGGGCAGCATTACAGAAGCATTGGTTAGACCCTAGCAGTCAAAATGTTGGTGTTTTATCTTCCAAGTATTAATTTATACTGCTTTCCTCTGCTTAAAAGATAAAATATTGAACTATTGACTAAGATATTGAAATATGGACTTTGAGTCAGGCATGGTGGCACATGTGTGTAATCCCAACACTTGGAAAATGGAGACAGGAGAATCTTAATTCAAGGTTATCTATCCTTGGCTAATAGGGAGTTTGAGGTCAACCTGGGTCATATGAAATCCTTTCAGAAAGAAAAAAGAAAGAAAGAAGGAGAGAGAGAAAGAGAGAGGGAGAGAGAGGGAGAAAGGAAAGAATAGAAAAGAGGAAGGGAGAGAGGGAGGGAGGGAGGCAGGGAGAGAGGGAGGGAGGGAGGGAGCAAGGGAGGAAGGGACTGACTTTGATCAGAGTTTGAAGGCTCTCTTAAATTTTATTTCATCTCAATTTCATGTAATCTTCATACCATGTGCTCACCCTCCTTACCCCAGCCCTGGCCCTGATCCACCTGCTCCAGTCCTCTCCAGGGCACAGGCCCTTCCCATCCCCAGGTGGCCTCTCCTGGCTAGTGACGCCCTCCGTATGCTAGAAACCCTAAAGGAGAACATTCAAGGAGATACTTCTAACTAGGAACTGATCAGAAAGGACGATTGCAAGGAGGTTTCCAGGGAGTAGCTCCAGCAAAACTTTTCTCAACAGGTTTTAAAGTGCCTAACTCAATCCATGAGTGACAGAAGACAGCGAAGGATGGGCTGCTCCTTGGCCCCAGGAAAATATTAGGCCAGCAAGCATCCTCCCAGACGGGAGCCTAAGCGCCGAGGGTTCGCCACTGTCTGCCCTTGGGAGCCTCTTCTATCCTCATATCTAGAGGCTGGACACACACATTCTGATCAGGGATTTGTCTATTTGTTTGGTTGGTGTTTTGAGACAGGGTCTCTAGGCCCCAGATGGCCTAGAACTCACTATGTAGACCAGGCTGGCCTTGATCTCACAGAGATACACTTGCCTCTGCCTCCTGAGTGCTGGGATTAAAGGCACATACTGCCACACCCAGCCTGTTGTTATAATTTGGAGGACAGGACCCAAGGCCTTGCACATAGTCTACCTTTGAGCTGAATCCTCAGCTGAATCCTCTGGGACATTAGTTAGTTAGTTAGTTAGTTAGTTAGTTAGTTAGTTAGTTAGTTAGTTAGTTAGTTAGAGGCAGGGTCTTGCAATATACCCTTGGCCAATCTGGAACGCTCAGTCCTCCTGGCTCCTACCTCAGCCTACTAAGTGCTGGAATTATAATTACCTCCATGCCCAACCTCCCTTCACCATTTAACCATACACTGTTCGCTTTATGAAAAGTTCAAATTAAATAGGAGTGCTGGTTGGCTTCTAGAAACATGAATACTACAGAGGGGAGAAGGGGGTGCTGGCTGCCTGACCCCCTGGGAAAACAAGTGTGTGTGTGTGTGTGTGTGTGTGTGTGTGTGTTGTGTGGTGTGTGTGTGTGTGTGTGTGTGTGTGTTGTGTGGTGTGTGTGTGTGTGTGGTGTGGTATGTGTGTGTGGTGTCTGTGTGGTGTCTGTGTGGTGTCTGTGTCATGTGTGTGTGGTGTGTTTGTGTGTCATGTGTGTGTGTGTATGTAGTGTCTGTGTGGTGTCTGTGTCATGTGTGTGTGGTGTGTTTGTGTGTCGTGTGTGTGTGTGGTTGTGTGTATGTGTGTGTGTGTGTGTGTGTGTGTGTGTGTGTGTGTGTTCGGTCTGTAACTCTTTCCACAAGAATGGATATCTGAGTCTCTGATCATGTCTCTTTGTCTGCATGTCTGGACATCTCTGTGCAGTGATGTGTGTCTGGCTATCTTCACACGGTGAGCTCCACATGTCTAGATGTACATGTTTGCTTTTGCCCGTCTGTGTGTGTGGATATCCTGCTGTTGTTAGGTTTAGGGTGTGGCTGTGTGCAGAGACGTCTCTGCTTCTGGATGTAGCTCTGTCTGGATCTGTGTGTCTGTATCTCCAGGTACCTGAGGAGGGCGTGGAGAGATGAGGGTGTGTCCTACCTGTGCATATGTATGGGCTGTCAGAGGACAGATGTGAACAGGAGCAGGGGTATAGCATGGCTCAGAAGTCACAGGAAATGTACACAGGGTTGCTGTGAAGCAGGTCATCTGCTTTCCTGGTTCTGTTTTTCTCTTCCCAATGGGCTCCAGACTCTCCTTAAAAACAAAGGGAGCTTAAAAACTGCAGCCCTTCCTGTGTTCCCAAATGTTCGGACTGTTGCAGAAAACTTGGGCACTGCCTTCTCTGATACCCTCCCGCTGCAGCAGGAAGCCACCAGCCCACTGGTTGCCACCACCCACTTACATAACATGTCCCAGAGGAAGGGAACAGGAAGATGCCTCTGGGAAGCTCACTGCACCCCAACTCATGAGCCAGTGCCATGCCTTCCGTGGGACTAGGAAGCCAGAACAAAGCATAAATGTCTTTTGGGGGCTTCTTCCAATTTGATGAAGGGGATACCACAGTCTCTTTACTGTTGGAGTAACAGAATGACTAAGACTTGGTAGTTTATAAAGAAAAAGGGTTATTTGGACTCACAGTTTTAGAGGCTGGTATATTAGTTACTTGTCTCATTGTAGTGACAAAATATCTGATAGAAACAACTTAGAAGAGGAAGAACTTCTTTTGGCTCACAGTTTAGGAAATACAACCCATCGTGGTGTAGAAGGCATGGTGGCTGGTAGCCCCATCCATGACAACAGCATCTGGTGACACCAAGCTGTAGCACAAACCTCAGCCAGAATCAAGAATCAAGGCCAGGCTATGACTCATCAGGCTTGTCCCCCAGCACTCCATTTCCTCCAGCGAGGCTCCGCCTCCTAAGGCTTTCCCTACCCCAAAACAGCACCACCAACTGGGGACCAAAGTGTTCCAACACATGAGGGACATTTTATATCTGATCCATGACAGTTGGGAAGTCCAAGGAAGGGCCTAGGATTCACCTCCAGGCGGAAGGCACAAGGGCTAGTGGGCATGTGTCAAAGAAGCAACACTGAGGGGGTGGACTCACTTTACAACCACCCAGCCGCTCAGTTACTAACCTAGGCCCAAGAGAAGCACATAAATCTCTCTTAAGAATCTAATCCCTCTTGAAGACCCCCTCACACCACCACAGTGGCCAACAAATTGCAACATGAGATCTTGATGGGACAAACTTTATTCAAACCATAGACACCTTTACCTTGAAGTTACTAATAACCAGCCAGATGCCCAGGAACCTAGCCTATCATTTACTCGGGTCAGATTGAGGCAGAAATTAGCATTTTAATCATTTCTACGTTTACTGATACCTTCTCTATATTAGATGTTGTAAAACACAAAACAACTCTACTTTGCCCAAGGAGTTGGTCCCTCCCTGCCTCTGCCTTTGGGGCCCTTGGTGTCTCCCATAATGGGAGGAGGTTCCACTGGCTGTCCCCATACCTGTCCAAGAGAGGACACCCTGTGATTCTTATGTGGCAATTTTGTGAGCCCATGCTACCCCATCTCTCGCCTCTGCTACCCTCCAGTTGGAGCTTTTCCACCTCTGCCTGGATACTCAACTTCTCCCACACCCTTGTCTACATTTGACTAATCACCCAGCCTTCATCTCACCTTCTCCTACCATGGCAATGGCTCCCACCCATGTTCACAGCACGCGTGCCTCTGGGCAGTGTCCACCAAGCTCCACAATGCACCCTTATAGCCCTCCTGTACCCAGCCTCCTTGCAAACTACAATTTCTGCCTGTCCGGAACACCCTTTCCTCCCACACCCCAGCCAACTCTTACCCCTTGAGATCACAATGATTCATCAAGACCCACCTCACCCACCTCTCCCTCAATTGAGCCTGTTCTGATTGGAGCTCTGTCTCTTTGAAATCGTTCCAAGGAAACATTTAGCCTTGACTCTTAGTCTTCTGTGTCTATCATTCCCCCACAGCAAACCTGCCATCCTTAAAACCAGATGTTCTTCTCCTGCTTGAGTCCCCATTACATGTGCCCAGCAGTGCCTGGGGATGTTAGGTATCAGTCAGCCTGGCAGGAGAAAATGACACTGTTGGGGGATTGGATGGGCAGAGAAGAGAAGAGCTTCCAAAGTTACAGCCAGTCAGCCAGTGACTATCCCTGTGACAGGCCTGGGGCCCAAGGACCTGAACTCTGAAGTGAAATATCAGATGCTAATGTGGGCTTTCTGCTCCCTCCAGGTTATTCCAAGGTATGGGAGCAGTGCCACGTACCGAGGACACTCTGGGCAGACATGGCAAACTTGAGTGCCTTTGGGCCAGTGAGTAACTGAAGCCAACCAGGGAGAAAGGTGAAAGGTGACACACTAGAGATGTGCCCCTGGCCCTGCTGGTAGAAACAGAGACCAGGGTGGCTGGATCTAACCATTGTTTAGGAAAAGTTCCCAATAAGAAAAAGTTTTGGGGGCCAGCAATTTGACTCAATAGTAAAGGTGCCTGCTACCAAGCTTTGGCCTGACAACCTGAGTTTGATCCCTGGGACTCACCTGGTGCAAGAAGAGAACCGACTTCTGCTGGTTATCTCTGGCTTCTACACATGCGCACACCACACAATCATACACATGATAAATAAAAATGTTTTTTAGAAGCAAATGACTTTGTAAAATCTTCCTCATTTAAAAAAAAAATCAACCACTCTGGGTGGTCCCTAGGAAAGAGGTCTGTGGGTCACATTCGGGATACTAGATGAAGACCCCTACCCAGGCAAATACCAGGTTACTGAGGAACAGGTCTGCAATTGGCTCCCTGCTGAGGCTGAGGCTGAAATATACTCACACTAATAAAAATGTCAGGCCTTCCAGTTAACTGGCTGCAGGTGCAGGAACACAGCAGACAGGATCAGGAGGGGATCTGGATATCTTCGACTCTTTGAAATGAAGATCTTTGCTCACTCAGGTAGCATGCCCCAGAGGAGAGCCAGGAGGCTTGGTTTGGTCACCAGCTTGCTATATACATGAGAAGTGGCTTGCTCTTTCCCAGAGCTCCTGGGTAACAAGTAGGCTGGACTAGAACCTAGAACACCCCTGCGATGCCTTCCAGCCTCTGGTCAGGTGCCTAGCCACCAAATAGCCAGCCCAAGTCCTTGTGCCCCACTGCCTCATCTTGAAGTCACAGCCAAACTGCCCACAGGACACCAAGGCCAACAAGCAACAGGGGTTTCCTGGACAGGTACTGGATGATGGCAACTGTTTAGAGTTGTCCCAAAGGAGAATCAGGGCAAGTAGGGTAGCAGGAAGGCACCCCAGCAAGTGAGCTATAGGAATGAAGACAGTTTACTATCTTAACCATTTAGGGGGGCAGGCAGGTGCCTGTCCATAAGCCATCAGCTCAGCACTCAGCACCACATTTCCCTTCCTGTACCCTGCACAGGTATAGGTGACAGCTGAAAAGCAAGCTCCCCTCCCAGCCTCTGGGGACCTCCTCTTGACCAGCCTCCACTCCAGAGCCCCCCTTCCAGGCCTCCTAGGCATTGGCAAAGAGCAGGAACCCTTCCAAACCCTGACTTCATGCTGACCATCAAATCCCCAAGCCAGGGAGGGAGCAGTGATGTCATGGTCCCTGTGCTTCAGAAAAGTAATAATCAGACTCGTAAGAGGTTTGCCTTTCAAGGCAGAGGGCCAGACAGTTGATCATGGCAAGGACTGCCTCAGAGAAGGGGAGGGCCGGCATGCCCATGAGCAGCATTTGTAAGAAACTGAGAGGCTGCAATGTCCTTGGAGTCAAAAATCTGGGGGACCCTGCTGAGATAGAGAAACAAATGAGCATCGGTGTGCACAGAATCCTCTCAGGGAGTTGAGGGACACCTCAGTGCTCAAGGTGAAGCTCCTTACTGGCAGGTGGGCCTCCCTCCCTGGACCTCTGATTATAGATATACCAATGGATATCTAGATTTGACCATATTCTCCTGAAGGCAGAACCCGGCTAGTGCTGTATCCCTAGTACTGAATTGAGACATCAATCAATGTGGACTGATCAGGTGGCTAGGAACAAAGAGTAATGGGATTGGGCAGTAGCACATGTGGGTCCCAGGGAGCCAGGGGCATATCCCAGTTTCTCAGCTGGGCCTGACTGGTAGCTGGGCTGGGTGGTTAAAGTGGGGTCCTCAAAGGACTGCCATTGTGTGCTGGAAGGGCATATTCCACATTTACAATGATCTATTCTTTGAATCTCACCCTCATATTTCTCCCACCAAATACTCAGTCCTTCTTCAATGGAGAGTTCTCTGGCCAGTATCAAACTTAATGCTGAAGGAAAGGCCCCACTCTGGGGAAGTGCGTTCAGGGAGAACAAGGCTCCCTTATAATAATACCCTGTACCCCTGGTACTGAGTTGAGGAAACAGTCACTGTTGACTGGATGGATGACAAGCAGCTTTCTGCTGTGGTCTAAGCTGACCTCTGTCATGACCGTGACCGTGGCTGTGACCCCTTCCCCAGCCTGTTTCCTTTTGTACATAAGACACTGCATAAACGAGAAATATCCAATGTCAACACCTCAGCCCACTTTAAAAAACAGAAATGGGTGAAGTGATGAAGGCCTTTCATCCCAGCTACTCTGGAAGCTGAGGCAGAAGAACTGAAAGTTCAAGGCCAATCTGGGTAGCTTAGTAAGACCTTGTCTCCAAATAAAAGTAAAAGAAGGCAGGGGAGTATAGGATAGTGACAGTGTACTTGTTAGCATGCATGAGGTTCAATTCTCAATATAAAATAAAGGGAGGGAGGGAGGGAGGCCTCTGGCCCCCACATGCATGTATACATACATACATACACACACACACACACACACACACACAGGGAGGGAGGGAAGGAGGAGGGGGGGAGGGAGGGAGGGAGGGAAAGGAAATGATACAGAAGGCAAGGCCACCCCTGCCTGAACTACAAGACCTCACATACATACAGGAACATTTTGCATGCTGTTTCTAGAGCTCCAGAGACCCCAGGCAGCCCAGCACAAGGAGCCCAGGGTCAGAGCCTTTTGGGCCTGCTCATCTGTAATTCCTCGCGCCTCTGGCTTTCTGGAATGTTAGCCAAAGTATGGCCACAAGAAAACACATTCCAGCTGCCCAGGGCTGTTCTCTGCGGGCTGTTCTCTGCGGGCTGTTCTCATAGCTACACCAGGGAGGGAAGTGGCCGGAACTGTATACTAATGGCCCAAACCCAGGTCTCAAGTTGGGAAAGGTAGACCTTCCTGAAATGAGACTAGAAACAGGAAATCCCAGCAGCTCAACCTGAAAGAATTTCCTCTCTCTCTCTCTCTCTCTCTCTCTCTCTCTCTCTCTCTCTTTCTCTCTGTCTTTTTGGGTCTCCCTGTGGCCCAGCTGGCCTGGAGCTCACTATACGCCCTCCCTCCCTTCCTCCTCCCTCCCTCCCTCTCTGTCTCTCTCTCCTCTCTCTCTAGTTGGGTCTTTCAGAGTGTTCATAGAGGTAGAGAAGTGGGGAAGAAATTGCTAACTAATTTTTTTCTACTGGAATACAAAGACAGTAGAAATGAGCCATAAAGCAGAGACTGGGGCTGGAGAGAGGCAGCGCTGGAGACCCAGATGAGCCTGGGTGGAGCCTCTGTGCACTCTTCAGGACAAAGTGGATTTTTCCAGCCTGCTGGTTTCCCAAAGCTTTTAAAAAAGCTGTACTAATCCACCCCAGCTGTGCAGACCGAAAGCAAACAGCCCTGTGCTTACAGAGCTCACTGCAGCCTTTCTGGGATATCCATGAGGCGCCTGGGGTAAGCAGGTGGAGGGGGATCTTCACTACTCAGACTCAGCTGCAGGGACCCAGCAGGTCTCACGGTGCCTTAGGACAGTCACAGGGGCCTGAGTCAGTGACTTGCTCAGTCACGTCTTAGCTGGACCAAACTTGAGTTTCTTAATTTTTCTGGGCCTTGGCTTTCGAGTCTGAAAATGTCTATCATGATAGTGATCTTGCAGAGTGACTGGGTGTGTACGTGAGCAAATTCTAAAGGCTGCACAGGGTGGGTGGATGTGTGTTGGAAAGAGGGAGAGATATCCTGAGACTCTGGCTCCCAGTCTGCAGGCAAGAAGGACAAGGGTCACTCCAGACAACCCTTCTGAGTACTGTCTGCTAACTGACCTGATGCGGGTGATTCCTATCCTACCAAAGGACGTCAGGCAGGAGAAGGGACTCCCATGTCAATCAGCACAGTGTTCCTTCATGGCATAGAGGAGGAAGCTGAGGCTGTGGTCAAGGTCCCATTTCCATTTCATGTCCTCTGTCTCCACAAATGGTGCCGTCATAGTTATGATTAATGAGATACAAAGGGCAGAGGGCATTCTCTACTCTGTAAATAAGAAAACTGAGGTGCAAAGTCAAAAAATAAAGCTGAGAAACAAACCTTAACTTGGGGGTTATCAGGCTTTGAACTTTATAGAGTTTCAGATATCAAAGTCAACAAATTAATCTTTTTCCTTTTATAATGAGGTAACATCCAGTCACCACCATATTTAAGTAGACCAGTCATGTATCAGCTGAGCATCCTCTTAAAAGGTAGGACCTGAGCAGTTGGACCAGGGTATACCTGAGACACTGCATCTCTGACAGGAGAGGATGTTGATCTGCTGGTAACTGCACTTTGAAACTCAAGGCTCTAGAGCTGGAGAGATAGCTCAGTTACTAAAATGCTTGCCATGCAAGCAGGAGGACCTGGTTCAGTCTCCAGAATCCACATTTTAAAAGCTTGGGTGTGGTGGCATGTGCTTGAAGTCTCAATGCTGGCAAGGCAGAGTCAGGCAGATCTCTGGGGCTCATTGGTGCACCAACCTAGCCTAATCGGGGAGCTCTGTCTCCAAAAATAAGAGGGATCCTCCTGAGCAATAATACCTGCTGTTGACTTCTGGCCTTCACATGCTCATGTACACCCACATCCACACATGCAAGTATATACAAGGGTGGGCATGAGGGGAAGCCGGAGCTCTAGACCCCAGGGATCCTGAGAAGGGACCTTCAGAGAGAGGTCATCAAACAAAAGAACACATGGAATGGTAAGCCAAGTGTGTCAGAAAGCACAGTCCAGCTGTCTGACTGAGGCTGTCACCAGGCTGTCCTCTATAGAGTTCTGTGTTTTCCCTCCAACTTAGATTCATTTTACCAATGTGTAAGCTGAGTTTCAGGAAGTGTTGACACGGACTCTATCCCCTGAGACGTTACAGATGGGGACTCACTTTCCTCCATCTCCATGCAATTTGGAGAGGTAAGCTCAGAACCGGCTCCTCGGGTATGAGCCTCCTTTCTTCTGAGACCTCCCACTCCTGGCCATCTTTCCACCTGTTGGGGACTCAGCTTGTGGTTCTGCCCAGGGGTCTCACAGTCCCAGGGGCTGAGACTGTCCTGTCCGGTGAGTGATTTGGGGGCTTGGCAGTCTCCCTCGTTCCACTCTGCAGCCACTGAACATTCCGTCCAGAGGCGTTTTGGCGCACCACAGGTCTTCAAAGTGAAAGGGAGGGGATAAAAGAGCATTGCCCTTATTCACTTGCCTAATTTTAAAAACACCCAGAAACTTTCTTAAAATGAAGGAATCATACCATCCATCGAAAATGGAGGAAACCCCACATCAAGGAATGAAGAGAAAAATGGAGACTTACAAATTAATGAACAAACCCCCTGCCCAGCTTGTTTCTGCCCAGCCCCATTCATCTCGGAAAGCAACACGTCTTTGAAGCTCTGAAACTGAAAGGAAATGGCTTTATCCTTGAGGAGAACTGAGCCCCCTCCTCCCTCCTTGGACACCAGTGTCAGGTGATCTCACTTCCATCCCCTCCTCCCTGAAGTGATGGAGGGGCTGCTGTGAGCTGAGTTGGACCTGTGCTGGTTTTATTCATTCACCTGGCAGAGATTTATCCGTGCTGGAGAAGTGTCTGCTTCCCTGTGTTCTTTCATTCACTGAGAATCACTGCCATCAGGGGCAGGCAAGGAAGGGCTCAGAGGCAGGGAAAGGCTGCACCTGGTCTGGCCAGAAGATGATCCTTATCAATGTATTGTCACAAGTCTTACTCTCTGTGGTCCACAATGGCCTCGAACTTGTGATCCTCCTACCTCAATGATAGCAGAGTGACCAGCCTGTAGCACCAGGCCCAGCTGGTGAATTAGCAGTTCTGAAAATTTTCCATGCTGGAAACATGATGCTAGAAAGACACATTAGGGGCTTCATCCCTCTTTCTGGCACATAGACACCACCTTGGTACAACCTAGGGACAATGTGGAAGAGACAGCAGGTCAGCTACCAACACCCCCAGTAGCCTACCCTCCACAAGCCTCAGGCTTGTCTTTTACCTGACCCCAGCCCTCCTGCCCCCCCGACCCAACCACACCCCTTTCCTTCTTTCAGGCACCACCCTGGATGATCTGTCCTAGGTGATAATTTAATGGTGTCTGTCCCATCCTGGGTGCCTACCATCTAAAGGATGCAGTCTGAACCTCTCAGGGTCTTATTTTAAGATCTGGCTCCAATCTACTTTCCAGCCCCATGGTCCCCCATCCCATCATTCATCCTCCTCCCTCATCATGATGGGTATGCCAAGACTCTGCAGGTCCACCGGCAGTGAGGGAGGCCCCCAAAAGAAATGGCATGTGAGGCTGGCAAATGGCTTAATTGGTAAAGTACAAGCAGACCTGAGTCTGATCCCCAGAACTCATGTAAAAAAGAGTCAGGCGTGGTGGCATCTGCCTGTAATGTCAGAGCTGGGAAGGCAGAGACAGGAAGATCCCCAGAGCTCACTGGCCAACCAGTCTTGCCAAATGGGCAAGTTCCAGGGTCAGTGAGAGACCCTCTCTCAAAAGCAAGGTGAACGTCTGTCATGATGGTGCATGCCTTTAATCCCAGCCCTCAGGAGGCAGAGATAGGCAGATCTCCGTGAGATCCAGACCAGGCTGGTCCTCATGGAGACTTCCAGGTGGGCTGGGACTAGGGAGACCCTGTCAAAGTAAATAAATAAATAAATAAATAAATAAATAAATAAATAAGGTGGAGAGGGATTAAGGAAGACACCTTCCACATGCACCTGTGCATTCATATGCATATACACAACTCTACACACACATAAATGGATTATGATAGAAGTGTTCAAATACACAGAAACACAGAGAAATGAGCCATGTCCTTGTGCCCTGCCCAGCTTCCTTCAGGCCCTGAATGTGACCTCCACACCCAGTTCACTTCCACACCCAACCCACATGGGATTATTATAAAGGAAATTCAAGACGTTCTGTCCTTTCATCCAAAAATACTTAAGGTTCAACGTATATTTCCAAAAAGAGAGAAGAATCCTCCATTTTGGGGGGGGCGGGGTTCTGGGTTTAGGGAGAAACTGCTCAAACAGGAACCAAATCTGTGGCTCTGTTTGATTTTGCACATTTAATAAACCAATGGTTTTTAGCATACACCCCCTGCACACACAGAGTGCAATAGCCATGTGTCTGCCCTCATTTGGAGAGAGCCATAACAATATGAGATCCTCTCCATGCCTGGACTCTGGCGAGCCCAGCCCTCTCAGGACCACCCTCCACCCCCATGATTGGTTCTCATGTTTCTTGAACCGCACCAGGAATCTTCACACACTTTGATGTCCTTTTCCTTGTGGGTACTTGTACATGGAATGCCCCCTTTCTCTAACTGGCCACCTCCTACTTCGTCTGTAAAACTCAGTGCACATGTCACCTTGCCCATTGTCCATGTGTGGTACCACCTCAACACACCCCTCCATGCTAAGCTGACCAGACACACTGTTTAGTTGGATCTTGGGGTTCTGGTTCTGAGTTATGGGTAACAGTACTGTGATGGGGCTCATGGGGCTTGAATGGGATGTGTCTACTGTGAGACTGTGGCAAAGCACAGCTGTGCACAGGGAGACACTGAGTGATTGTGGCTTCCAGAATCAGCCACTCACTGGCATCCCTTAAAAGGCTCCTGAACCTGAGACTTGTCTCACCCTTTGACACAACCCCAGCCTCTGTCTGGGTCCTGGCTTCCTCTCTGTGAGGGACTCTGGGAGGTACTCTCCAACCTGAGCCAGGGATCCTGTCATGGATGCCTGTGGGCCAACTCACTTCTATATTGTCCTGTGGCTCACTGCCCTCTCTCACCTCCAGTCTCCACGTGCTAGAGAGCAGGTACTGGGGATCTTTCTCCCTTCCCTTGGGATCCCCTGCATGGAAACCATCCATGCACCTGCCCCTGCAGCTAAGGACTGGCTCTCAGGAAGCACACCTTTCCAACTAGCCTGCCCATCAAGACACATTGCCTAGAAACCTCAGCCTTGACCCTAGATGTGTCTTAACTCTGCTTTCTACCCATCCATCCCCACACTTCTGCCAGACAAAGTCATGGAGAAAGCAAGCCCCACCCACCTGACACTGGCTCCCAAGAGTACACACCTGGCCCTGGGCAGGCCCTTCTCCCACTCAGCCCCTACTTCTGCAAATGGACGACAGTGAAGAGCAGTGTTCCCCCTGGCAGCTACACCCACTGCCTCTAGCTGAGGAGCCCTGGTCTTGCCAGTGACCATCTCTGTACTCTGTATATCTGTCCTCCTCCAGACCCAATTTCCCCACCGTCATCCATCCTCCTACCAGGTCTGTGGTGAGGGGCCAGGGGCCACTCCACAGCTCAACAGGGCTACATGCTCACCTGCCTGCACAGGTTATTTCTTGGTCTCCAACCATTCTTCCCCATTGGCCAGTATAATTCAGTGCTTGTCTAGAGTCAGCAGAACAAAAGCCTCTTTGAAGTTGGGGGTTGGGGAAGGCATGGCATGTGGTCTTATAAGTGAAGGAGACCGGATGGAGCAGGGATGTCTGGATTTGGAGGGTTCAGTCTGGCTTCCCAGCTTCACTCTGAAGTCTTGCCCTTTGATTATTTATAAAGTAGGGACTACCATCCTCCTCTTGTATCTCATTAATAACTCAATGGCAGCAAGAGGTGAGATGGAGCTAGAAATGGGTCCTGCTGCAATTGTCTCTCGGACCTCGCTCATTGTGCTGACAGATGTGTGTTCAATCCCATGCCTGCTGGCCTCAGGTAGGACAGGGCATCCCCCTGTCTGGTCAGTCACGAGACACTGGGGTAGTGTGATGAAGGAGATGTGGGAGTCTCAGATCTCTTTGTTGTGTCCAGGCAGAGCTACCTGACCTCTGGCCCAGGCAGGAACTGCAGTGACCCTGGTCCATGGTCCATCTCACCCTTATTGTTGAGTTACATCTCTGAATGCCCTTCTCTTTCTACCTGACCTCTGGCCCAGGCAGGAACTGCAGTGACCCTGGTCCATCTCACCCTTATTGTTGAGTTACATCTCTGAATGCCCTTCTCTTTCTCCCACACACATCCATCTGCTGCAGGCAAGTGGACCCATTGTCCCACAGAACTCTGGCATGTAAGCCCAGGATCTTCTTGCCAGGTGGAACTTCAGAAAGGTATGATCATGGGGAGACAGCCACAGTTTTAGGGATTATATTGAGTTGGTAATGCCCAAAGCCACCAAAACTCTAGCTCCCCATGTGGTCCCAGCCAAGTGCTTTATGGAGACTAACTCATTTCAACCAATGTGGAACCTATCGCTTTCTGCAGAACTGGAGGTGTAGGGAAGTGAAGTCACACAGCTCAGGCAGTCTGGCTTCAAAGTTTGTCCACTTTGTTCTGTACTGGAAGGAAGGAGGAATACATGGGTAAAGAAAGGGCCCTGGGAGGGCTGGGCGTGGTGGCACACTCCTTTAGTCCCAGCACTCAGGAGGCAGAGGCAGACAGATCTCTGTGAGTTCAGGGTTAGCCTGATCTATATAGTGAGTTCCAGGCCAGCTGGGGCTACAGGGAGACCCTGCCTCAAAAAAATAAAGGGGAAGGATCTTCAACCTTTGAGATGGCTCAGAAGGTAAATGTGCTTGGCCCTGAACCTAAGAACCTGAATTCGATTCCTGGGACCCAGATGGTGGAAGGAGAGAACTGAGGGAACCCAGTGCTAATATTTCCTAATGGTCTTCTTTGCTTCCCCCCAAAAGGAAAACTGTTTCTCCACTCTCAGCACTCCTCACACTACATGTGTGATCTTTGCATCACAAGCAGTTCTCCACAGATGCCACCAAGGTGTCCTATGGGTCAACTCCATTCTGATACCACCTGGAGTTATTATGCACTCACAGATTGGGGGCTCAGTCCCACAAGTCTGACCTCCACTTTAGATAAAAGTATTGGGGGGCCCAGTACCTCCACTGGTATCTGACTTGCTATGAATGAGAGGGGCTGTTTCCAAAGCCCCTCCTGGTAGTCAAACATTTGCTGTAACCACTCACATAATATGTGGTGAGGAGGGTACAGAAAGGGCCCCTTGGACAGCATGATGGCTGCTGGCCTCAAGGGGGACAAGTTATCTCCCTGTCTGTTCAGGTAGGAGACGCTGGAGCAGTGTGATGAAGACTTGAATTTTCTGTTGTCTTACATGGACAAGGCTACAAAGAGCCCAGTGGGAAGGTACGGAGATGGAAGCCCTTAAGGGTCCCAAGTACAGTGCTCCTGTCCCCATGGAGGTGGAGCTCCTGTCCCCATGGAGGTGGGTTACTTCACCTTCCCAGCATGTGGCTGTATTCGCAGATTGTACTGGTGAGTCTTCTTCAGTTTGACACAAACTAGAGTCACTTGGGCAAAGGGAACATCAGTGGAGGAATTTCCTCCATCAGATTGCTCTGTAGGCATACCTGTGGGGCATTTTTTAAATTAATGATTCATGTGAGAGGGCCCAGCCCACTGTGGGCAATGTCATCCTGAGGCAAACGGGCCTAGTTGGCTTTCTGTTGCAGTGATAAACATCCTGACCAAAAGCAACTTGTGGAGGGCAGGGTTGTTTGCTTTACACTTCCAGATCACAGTCTGTCACTGAGGGAAGTCAGGGCAGGAAGTCTAGCAAGAGTAGAGGAGGTGCCACAGAGGAATGCTGCTTACTGACTTGTTCCCCACGTCAGCTAGCCTAAAATGCTCAAGGCCCTAAGTTCAAGGCCTAAGTACTGCAAAAAAAAATAAAATTATAAGGGTAACTTGGGCCAAGACTGTAGCTCAGTTGGTAAAGTACTTGTCTAGCACGTATTAAATCCTGAGTTCGTTCCTCAGCACTGCGTAAAATTGGGTCAGACATGGTGGTATCCACAATGGATTGGAAAGTGGAAACAGGACATCATCCTAGCTGCATAACAAGTCTAGGCCAAGCTGGGCTACTTCAGACCTATGAGACCTTGACTCTTAAAAATGAAAAATAAAAACAATGTCTTTAGCTGTAGTAGGTAGTGAGGTTGAGTTTTATTGTTTGATCTTAAATGAATATAATTTATATTTTCCCCAGAGAACTTCTAGCTAGAATCCAGATCTAGGTGGTGTGTGTTTCACATGCAAACTCAGATACACAGAACCATGGAATGAATGCTGGTGTGTCCTTTATTCCCTTTACAGACAGAGCACCTCAGAGATGAGAGGCTAAGAAGCTTGCCTGAGGAGGATACCCCTGTAGGAAGCTAGGCTAACAGTACTTAAATCCAAGTCATTCTGGCTTCAGAGCCTGCAGGTCCCTGGCTCCTTCACCTAATTCTGTGGCATTCCACAAATGGTTCCTTGAGCCAGCTGCCAGCTCCGTTGCCTGCAGCCCCTATGCAATCAGTATCTACTCCATGAGACTCCAGAGAGAGAAACTTTAAGCCAAACACTACATTTATCTCCAAGCTGAAGATGTTATATGTGTGAGCGGAAACTAAGCAAAGACTGTGGCTGCTGGAGTAGAGCAACTTGTATTTAGCTGCGCTCTGAAGCTACTGAAGACCCGGTCTCCATGGTAGGGATTAGAGGGGTGCTGGAAAGAGCCTAGAGATGGCGCTAGAGCCCAACTGTCAAGGAAAGTAAATTATATGCATATTATGGCATACAACAATAATTCCAGCACTCCAGGGGCAGAGGGATTATGAGTTCTAGGTTATCCTGGACTACATAGCAGGTACCAGGCATGGTTAGATCCTCTCTGAAGAAAAAGGAAATGAAGGGAAGAGGAGAAAAGGTGTTGGGAGAGGAGATGGGAGGAGAGGGGAAAGGAGAGAGGAGATGGGAGGAGAGAGGAGATGAGAGGAGAGGGGAGATGGGAGGAGAGATGAGATGGGAGGAGAGGGGAGATGGGAGGAGAAGGGAGAGAGGAGAGGGGAGATGGGAGGAGAAGGGAGATGGGAGGAGAAGGGAGATGGGAGGAGAGGGGAGATGGGAGGAGAGGGGAGATGGGAGGAGAGGGGAGAGAGGAGAGGTGAGATGGGAGGAGAGGGGAGATGGGAGGAGAGGGGAGATGGGAGGAGAGGGGAGAGAGGAGAGGGGAGATGGGAGGAGAAAGGAGATGGGAGGAGAGGGGAGAGAGGAGAGAGGGGAGAGGGGAGAGGAGATAGGAGGCGACGGGAGGAGAGGGGAGAAGGAGAAGAGAAACACTGGGCAACCCCAGAGGCAGCTTGTCTTCAGGGGGCTCATAGTGGGCTTCTACACCATGAGATACAGCACCTTCAGGATGGCTTGGCCCCTCCTAGAGCAGCTGTTTCCCCTGAGGCTATCATCTGCCTATGAGCATCACTTGAAGGGTCCCCTGGCCAGGCTGGCAGCCTGAGCCTGCACCCAGCCCTAAGCTCGCCCAGCAAGTTCAAGGAAAGCCTGTGTGCAGGCAAACGCTGCCAGCCTAACAGGTTGTTTATTTCTGACTTCCATTTCTCAGGGAAACAGGAATGTAAGAGAAAGGAATGTTTGCTTTTTGGTGGGACCAGTTTAGTTTAATTATTCTAAATATGCTACTAGTATTTTTCCAAGACACACTCAAAGCAGAAGGGGTGAAGAGGAAGTGAAAATTATCACAGCAGAGAGACCATGGGCCCTTCAGCAAACACCTCCGGGCCCTCCTGTGTGCCAGTCCTGGCTGGGGGCGGGGCGGGGAGCACACAAATTGAGGAAGGCAGAGCACGTGCCAGGTCTATCTTGGGCACCCAGGTGCATGATGGGATGACTGACTGAGGTTGGAATAGGTGGAGGGGAGAAGTTGTGGATGGATGTCATGAAGCTGGGTCCTCAGGTCTCAACCACAAATGACAGCCAATGGGAACCCACAGCTTCCCAGGGAGTTTGCCAGGCTGGAACAATTGTCATTGGGCACACAGATCAATTAAAAGTGGTGGAAACAATAAGAAAGAGAAAGATGAGCAGGCTGTGACCCAGGAAGGGAGATGAAAGACAGCATCTTGAAGAAGTGCCATTAGAAATGCCATCTGAAATATGGATGTAGAGTAAATGAAGGTCATCAGGGACTGCCCTCCAGGCAGCACACACAAAGGCCCTGTGGCTGGAGGGGATAGAGGAAGAAAAGAATCCTGGTTGTAGAGAAGCAGTGAAGCTTCAACTGAGAGGCTGATAGGGAACATGAGAGAGATGGGGTTCAGGAAGAAGGCAAGGGTAAGATCACACAGTCCTGGGAGCTGTGACCAGGAGTTTCATCTTGACATATTTTGTCTATACACAGTTCACTCCTCTGGGTGGCATTTTGTAGGTTTGTCATAATATTAAGGATGGGACAATCTTTCAGAGATTATCTCGTGTGTTCTCCTGGTACTAGAATTTTCTTCATGTGCAGTCTGAGAATTCCAAGATCAGCCTGTCAAAGATGACATAACAAGCCAAGGTTTCCCCAGCAGCTATTGGAATGCTTCTCTTCAATCTTTTAAATGCATCTTCTGGAAATACCTATAATGAACCCCACTTCTGGGCCACCCCCTTTCTCTCAAAGGCCTCCTCATGCTCCCAGCTCACAGCCCAGGCCTCAGGCTTCCTTCCCCCTTCCGTCTTCTTCCTGTCTCCAAGTAGTGATCCAGGCCTGCTGATCAACGTTTGATCACCCTCCTTGCATCACCCTGCCCTAAGAGCACAATGAAGAAGGGATGGGAACAGTCTGTGTGCCCCAGACCCTGGGAATCCCCTGATATCAGCCTTTGCACTAGCAGTGACCATCGAGTGACCAGTTCCTTTGGGACCACCGGTCATTATGACATTGATTCCTCTCATGAATCTGGTAGAATTGAAGTGAGTTGCCATCTGGAAGATGGGGAAACTGAATCAAAGTTGGCTATGACTTGTTCAGCAGCCCACAGTTCTAAAGGTGGGAATTGGATATGAACTTGGGTCCTCTGGGCCCCAGAGTTCCTGTTTCCACCACCTCACCATGCACTGCTCAGGTTTTATGGTCAACGATCTCCTCCTCCTTGGTCTACTGGCCTCCATCCACCCACTGCAGGAAGAACTCAGTGACAGACAGTGTGATGATCCCACCACCACCAAGCAGAGGCAAGGGCAGCAGGCCCCAGCAGATCCCAGCTTCTCCACACTCTCACACTCTGGGGAGTCTTCATCTCTCTTCACCTCATTTCCTTGTATATAAAATAGGAGTAAAAATAGAATCTGAGGCTGGAGTGATGGCTCAAATTAAGAATATTTGCTGTTCTCCTAAAGGACCAGAGTCCAGTTCCCAGCACCCACAACAGGTGGTTTATAACCACCTGTAACTCCAGCCAGCTCCAGGGGATTCAGTGCCCTCTTCTGACCTCCATGGGCACCCACATTCATGTGTATACACACATACACACACACACACACACACACACACATACACACACACGCAATTAAATAAATAAATAAATGATAAAACAAATCTTTTTAAATACAAGCTGTAATGCCCCATGGAAGCATGAAGAGACTTCAAAAGGCAACGTATAAAAAGCACTTAGCATTGTGCCTGGCACACACAAAGTGCTCCAGAAACAGGACCCATTGCCACCAGAGCTTCCAGAAGAATCTTCCTAAACCTGCTTTGTGGGTATCCATCCCATGCTTGCAAATCCTCAGTGGCTTCCCAGTACCCACAAAATACAGGCCAGACTCATACCTCTCATAGCAGGACCCCTACCAAGCTTGCCACGCCCAGTGTGTCCAGCCTCATCCCCACTGCTTCTTCTGCAAGCCCTCCACTTGAATCCATGTTTTCAAATCTGTGTCTCCTGAATTCATGCGGACTCTGCCTGTTTGCACATGACATCCTTCACCCACCACAGGAGGCTCGTCTGGCCCTTATTCACCTATACTTGCTATAGCTTGAGTCTGGAAAGTCTCCCAAAGATCCATAAGCAGAAGGGTTGGTTCCTGGCCTGAGGCCCTATTGGGAGGGAATGGGACCTTTAGGAGGTAGGTCTTACACAGAAGGAAGCTTGGTCATTGGGGATGTGCCTCTGAAAGAGATATTGGGAGCCTTACCCCTCCTCTTCCTCTCTCTGCTTTCTGGCTGCCATAGGTCAGCAGTTTTGTTCTCCCACCACAATCTACCACCTTACCACAGGCCCAAGCAAAACCTCTGAAACCATGAGACAAAATAAACCTTCCTTGTAGGTTGTCTATCTCGAGTGCCTTGTCACAGCAATGGAAAGTTGTCTAGGACAGTACTGCATACAGTGCCCACTACATGCCTGGCCTCGTGTGTGGCCTGGAATTATAGTGTAAACAAAACAAAGGTTCCCATCCTCAGAGAAATGGACAGTGAAGAAATGCATATACCAATGCAAATGGTGGGAGGGG
The DNA here is from genome assembly GCF_000622305.1 of Nannospalax galili. Classification (NCBI taxonomy): domain Eukaryota; kingdom Metazoa; phylum Chordata; class Mammalia; order Rodentia; family Spalacidae; genus Nannospalax; species Nannospalax galili. Next base: position 3,684,294 of record NW_008346683.1, read on the forward strand.
GGTCACATGTGAGGTGGAAGCCAAAGCGGGCTGGGCCCTTTGAGCTCTTGCACCAACCCATTCTTGAAGAAGTAACCAAAATCCTACAAGAACTGCTTAGCACTCTGCAATGACCCAACCAACTTCCACTAGGCCTACACTTAAAGGCCAACCTCAACACCACACCGGAGACCAGGCTTCCCACGTGAATCATAGCAATCCTTCAGCAAGGTCCCAAAATTACACGTACTTAGAGCTCCATTATCTGGAAGAGAGAGGGGATGGCCTTGGTAGAAAGCTGCACAAGCTGGTCCCCAACTGCTCAGTGACCAGTTCCAGGCTCAAGGACAAGGTTGACTGAAAGCTGACCCAGGCTCAGTCTACCAGACCCTGATCTTCCCAAGGGAACACTCTGCAAGAACACAGGGCTGCCCCATTTGTTTTAGTTTATTTGGACACTTTTGAATAGGGTTTTATCAGGGTGGAGATCTGTTTTCAAAGATTGATCTGATCTGCAAGCTTCACAGGATGTTAGGCCTCTTGCCTTGGGGCCATGCTGAACTCTGGAGTTCCCGGTGGCCATGGGACCGGGGAAGGGGCCTCTGAGAGGCCATCCCCAAGGGAACTAAGTCAAACTATTGTTGGGAAGGAAAGAGAAAAAATAGCCAACAAGATGTTTTCTGTCCTCTGTGACCTGTCTGTATCGGGGGAAGGACTGACATGTGGGAATAGAAATGACCCTCGGAACCCACTTGAACGGCTTGGGAAGAGGGAGCCAGGGCAGAAGAGATGGGTGGCCCAGGGCTCCTCATTTCCTTACCTGTCTGACCTTGGGAGAACAGCTTGCTATGTTTTCTCTATAGTATTGGGGAAGGAAAAATTGCTAAAGCACATTGCACAAGGTATCCCTGGTCCCATTCCTGGCCCTGACATGATACTGGGTAAATAGTCTTAGCCTGGGAGTTGAAATTATGGGCTGACTCCTCACATGCAGAACCAGGGCCCCCATTTTCATTTCTGGAGCTTGACTGTAGAAACCTACCACAAATCTGACAGAAACCTGTCTCCAAATTCTGTTGGTCTCCCTTTGAAAAGATCCTGGTCTGGCCCCTAGGAGTTAAAACACTAGTTCGAAGGACATATGCACAAAAGTGTTCAGTGAAGTTTTGTTTGCAGTAGGAGAAAAGGAGAGGGGAAGGGAGTGAGACAGAGCAACGTGAATGTTCATTCATTCATAGGAAGGTGGATGAAGAATCCTGGCACAAGTGTTCATGAACCACAGTGAAGGGATGCAGACTGTGTCTGTTACCACGGAGGGAGGAGTTTACATGATGTGATATGTAGAGAGAAGACCAAGCACAGATGTAGCTTGGGGGTGCTGGCTTCCTTCCCCAGCAAGGCCAAAACAAGTGGTAAGAGCTATTTTTGAAAAATAAACATCAACCTCAACCATCTTTGTGCACAGGTATGTGCAAAGACAGATGTGGTAAGCTAGGGGAGAAGCCAGGCAGCTAGAGTAGTCACCTGAGCTAGAGAAGGGATAAGGGAGCAAGGCAGATATTAGAAAAGTACCTGGTGGGCTACAGAGGTGGCTCAGTGGTTACGAGTACCAACGGCTCTTGCAGAGGATCCAGGTTTAGTTCCCAACACCGACATGGCAGCTAACAACTGTCTGTAATTCCAGTTCTGTAGAACTAGATGCCTTCTTCTGGCCTCCCCAGGTATTGCACACATGTGGTGCACTTACATACATACAGGCAAAACACTCATACACATAAAATGGGAATAAAATTAAATATTTAAAAAATGTATGACACCGACAGAAAAATGGGGGCTGGAGAGGTAGCTCAGTAGGTAAGGTGATTGCTGCTTAAGCACAAAGATCTAAGTTCAGATTCCTGGCACACACATAAAAAGCCAGGTGGGGCAGGTATGCCTATAACCCCAGCTCTGGGAGGTGGAGACAGGAAGATCTATGGGGTTCCCTGGCAAGACAGTAGGGCCAATTGGTAAGCTCCAGGCTCAGAGAGAGACCCTGTCTCAAAACATAAGGTGGAGAATGATAAAAAGAAGGCACACAACCAGGACATCTGGCCTCCACAAGTACATGCATGGGTGTGCACACTTGTACACACAAATGAACTACATATGCACAAAAGCTAAAAAAAAAAAAAAAAACATGATATAAACTTAAGTGAAAAGACAGGTGTAAAATTCTCAAATATCTGGGATTTTTAACTGGCCATAGAAACGAGGGTGGTAAATACAGTACAAACATGGATTTGGTTAAATGATACAGTTGTGAATAATTCTAATCTTGAGCTGAAGATAGAGTTTGGTGGTAGAGCATTTGTCTACCGTGTGCAAGGCCCTGGGTTCAATTCCCACTGCCACAAAAGAAAAGAGAGAGAGGAGAATCCTCATCTTGAACTTCCACAATTATTTCAGTACTATTATCTTAATTTTAAAAGTGTCACTTAAGGGACTGGAGAGATGGCTCAGAGATTAAGAGTACTGATTGCTCTTACAGAGGACCCAGTTTCAATTCCCAACACCCACATGGTGGCTAACAACCATCCATAACTCCAGTTCCAGAGGATCCAATGCCCTCTTCTGACCACCATGGGCACTGCATGACATAGGTGCACCTACCTACATGCAGACAATATAGTCACACATATAAAATAAAAATAATGTAAAAAATATGTTTTTAAATGTCACTAAAACAGAGACAGCTCCTGGAGTGATGTAACTCATTCTAACATCCCCATCCCAGCCTAGGTCCAGCCAAAACAGGTACCTGTTTTGTTCTGGTCAATTTCAAGTCAGTCTCAGGTCGGTCAGTCTTCCCAGGACCACTCTTGCTGCCCACAATATCAGGACACGCTCCTGTTCCAGAGCGTCCTCCTTTGCCAAGCCTACTCAGCAGCCTAACTTCTCCCTTGGGCTTTGAAAACCCACAGTAATCTGGCCCCCAATTGGCTCTTCCTTCTCCAGCCTGGTTTCTGCCAGTCCATATGTGATTCTAAGAATGATGTTTCCAACAAGCCAGAATAAACAATGGAAAAGAGAAGTTTCCTTTGTGTCAGGAAAAGTCATTGCTTTTTAACAAAAATGTCAGTGTTTTCTTTGAAATGTCTTTCTTAGAAATTCAAATTTTCTAAATTGATTTTCCATGTGGTATAAGTCCAGATATAGCATCAACTCCCACTATTTCTGACTTTACTGAAGAAGGCTAGAGAGGGTCATTCCATTCAAATATGTAATCCTTTTGAAGTCATGTTTAAAACAACTTTATTGAAGGTAAAATTTATACTAAGTATTATAACACAAATTGTTCCTATTACTAATCTTCATTGATCTTTTCTTATGAAGAATCTCAACATCCAACATGGGAAGACCCCAGCACTCTGTCATTTATCTTTCAGGGAAGGAGTTCTCAGTATATAAAGTGCTTCCCATGTAAGCATGAAGACCTGAGTTCAGTCCTCCAGCATCCATGTGAAAAAGACAGGCATGGCACATCTGTAATCCCAACACTGGGGAGACAGAGGCAGGAGGATCCCAGGGATTTTCTGGCTAGTCAGTCTAGGTTGTAAAGCGAGCTCCAAGTTCAGTAAGAAACCCTGCCTCAAAAAGTAAGGTGGAGAGCAATCAAGGAAGGTATTTGCTGTCAATCTCTGGCACCTGAGTTCTGTGCCTACTCTGCACACCCACACCATCCCTACTTCAGAATCCTGGTCAGGGCCTTCCTGTCTCATGGAGACCTGCCAATTACTCCAACTGGTTGCTGACTGGACTGTCATGCTGCCTGACATGATTTTTCATTACCCAGCCCACCTCTCACTTAGGAACTACTGACTTAATCTGACTTGATTTGGTATTTTGTTGATCACTGTCATAAGGCGAAACTAATGATCACAACCCAGGTGCATATGTAATTCCCAGAGAAATGTGTCATAGAGAGAATGTTGTGTGAGAGTCGAAACACACAACTTTAACCTCTGGTCCTGCTGCTGTGTCCCATGAAGAGTCATTTCCCTCTTTGGGCTTCAGTTTCTATGAGGACACATGTATTCATTCTCTGTTGCTTTCCTAACAAACCCCCATAAACTTAGCATCTTAAAAGAACTCCCCTTTAGTATATCCAACTCTGGGATCCAGAAGCCCAGATGGCACAACAGGGGTCTCAGAAGGCAAAAGCCAAGGTGCTTGTGTGATGCTGTCTCCTCTGGAGCATGAGATTCTCTTCCTTGCTCATTCTCATTGGCTGAGTTCAGTTCTTTGTGACTTTGGGTCTCAGGTCCTCATTTCCCAGCTGGCTGTTGGCTAGAGCCCTCGTTCAGTTCCTAGAGGCCATCCCCATTTCTCCTCCCATGGTCCCTTCCATCTCAAAGCATCGAATTGGGCCCATCCAGATAATCTCCTATTTTAAAATCACCTGTACCTACCACATAAAACAATCACTGTATGACATTGTATAGCAATGTCAGCACATTCACAGGCACTAGAAGTTATGGTGTGATATCTGGGGGTCATTGCTAGAAGTTATACCTATTAAAACACACCATAATGTGGGGGCTACATAAAGCTCTCCACCAGTGTCTTCTTCAGGTTTGCTTTCGACACTGTGACAAAACACCTGACATAGCAACTTAAGACAAGAAGGATCTACATGGCTCACTGTTCCAGAGATTTTACTCCACAATACTTGGTCTCATTGAGTCTGGGTCTGTGGTTAGGCGGAACATCATGGGAAAGTGTATGTGATGAAGGAGATTCTTCACCTCCTGGTGGACAAGAAGCAGAGGAAACAGGGGTGGTTGCAGACAAGAGGCGTCCTTCAAAGACACACCCCCAGTGACCTACTTCCTCACACCAGGCCCCGCATTCCACATTTCCCATCACCTTCAGATATTCTATTCAAAATTTAAATCCATTCGTTCATCAATTAACCATTGATTAGGTCAGAACCCCCCATGATCTAGTCATCTCTAGAAATGCCCTCATGGACACATCTAGAGGTAGACTTTACTGATCTGTTAGGAGTCTCTCAATCCACTAAAATTCAGTCAAAATTAACCATCACAAATCAAGGTCCTGCAGATTGAAATTGCCAAACTGTAATTACCCCTGACCACTCTTGCCCTTGTGTGGTCTCCTGATTCTCCTGGGTTGTCCTTTCAGCTTACTACTTCCCAGATCAATAGGTGCTGTGAGGCCCTCAGAGCCTTGGCTCTTCCTCTCCACCACCCAGTCTTCCTGGATCCTTTCTTCGCTAACCCAGAAATCCAGACTTAGCTCCTCTCTCCCATCTCTTCTATTTTACACTTTAGTACTTTTAGCTAAGTAATTTATATTCCTCATTTTCCCCTTCTGCACCTCTACTGCCCTACAAGTTAGGGATTATCAGTCCCTTTGCAGATTAGAAAACTAAGACTTATAGAGGTTAAATATCTGGCCCCAAATTAAACTGATGGTAATGACAGAGCCAGGACCCATGCTTGCTCCAGTTCCCACCAGGGTACCACATGACCAGACTGGGAGGACCAGGAAGAGGAGAACACCCATCTAGTTCCACCTTCTAATGAAATAGAAGCAAAGCCTCTGGTCTTTGGATTGCTAGGGATGCCTGCAGACTGGAAGAATGGCTGAGTATGATTGTGCTGGGTAACAAAAATACCTTGATGAAAAATGCACTCAATCACTACCTCATACTGGTCAGATTTATAAATTGTTAAGTGTTTCAGCCACAAATTCTAAGATTTCTTTGCCCTTGAGAGTGTAAGCTGATGCACCACTTGAAGACCAATTTGGCAATGTCTAGCAAAGACGAGGTAAGCGTTTCCAAACCATGTTCCACTCCTGTGTATGTGCCCAGAGAAACTCTCCAATATGCCCAGAAGGGTTATGTCCAAAATGTTTACAGTAGTGCTGTTTTTACTTGGAAAAACAGGAACCAATTAAATGTTCACCAGCAAGAAATGGATAAATCATGTTGAATTTATGAGATGAGCACCATGCAACAAAATGTGTCAGTTATATATATCAACATGCATGAATGTCACAAACAAGCCAAAAAAGATGGCACAGATTATTTGACATAACTTATGTAAAGTTTTAAAATGGAGCTAGCGATGCATCTCAATTGGTAGCATGCTTGCCTATCATACATGAAGCCATGGCACTGCATAAACCAGGCATTATGGTACATGTCTGTAATCCCAGCATTGGGGAAGCTCAGAAAGATACTTCCTTATAAGCTGTTGGTCAGGGAGGCCCAAGAGATCCCCAAAACAATACAGACCGTGGTCATTGTTCTTGGTTACACATCAGAACTAGATGATAAGACCCCATGGCTGAAGATACCACACACTTTGGTTGTAGGACATAGAGAAATCAAGCTGAAACTAATCTGGAAGCTTCTTTGTTTTCATAGTGATGGGAGGTGCTATACAAGATCATAGGGAGTAAGTCACCAGTGTTCTTACCCAGCTGTGAACCCTGCATGTTACAACCTGCCAGGCAAGATGTGTTCACTGGTACAATAGTGGCATCACTGTCATGAAGATAACCAACTACTTTCTGGTTGGAGTTGGATTTTAGGCTCAGTTCACAGGAAGAATTCATGCTAGGTAATGTAAACTCCATGAAAAGCCTATAGCTGGGAGGTTGTGGCCCTAGGGAAGAACCTAATATTGTTTTGCTATATGAACATGATATCAAGCTGCCTTCTAAATATTTATGTTTATATCCTAAATTAACTGCTCTCAGTCTTGGTCAGAGAAACTTCTGTTCACAGTGGCAACAGTTAATGCAGAGATTCATAACTGATCAAAATGCTAAGAATAAGTGACAGTTGAGTGGTCAGCCCTAAATGTGGCATCTGTATCACTCCCTCCAAGGCTCAGGGAACAATGTAGGAAGAGGGGACAGGCAGAACGTAAGCGCTAGAGGAAGGGGAGGAAGTGAACAGTGAAAAGGCTGACTTCTGAACACGACATGTCTGTTGTACCCGTAAACTCACAGGGGCAATGGTTACCTGTATGAAACCTGCACAAGACTGGGTCTATCAACATGCCATCATGGGTGGAGGGGGTGCTCATAAGGCCCTACTTCTCCTGAGGAGTTACAGACAGTTAAAGATTGCTGGGGACAGGTAGTCCCATTTCTTAGTGGTGTTGCCACTGGTAATAGTAAATAACCCCCACCTGTGTTCTTACAGGCACCCCCCCCTAATTAAATACAGAGTGGGCCACAAACAAAAGATTTTAAAAGACATGAAAGTAGGTGAGAGACATGAAGGGAAGAAGGGTTTTAGTGGGAGGGGGACAGGAATAAGTAGGGATACTGGGGGGATATGGTCAAAGTACATTTACCTGTCCATGTGTATATGAAGTAGTGAGAGTAAATAAATGTGTAGAACATAAAATACTGAAGTTTAAAGTGTACATTTGTTACTCAGAAATTATATATAATAGTAAGGTTATAACGAAAACCAAGAGAGTAATAAACCCAGAATCCATGTACTGGTTACCTCTTATGTAAGAGGGAAGGTTTCTTCAAGGAAAGAATTGCATCACAGGTTTTGATTGTTTTATTTCTTAATCAAGGTGATAGTTGCAATGTTACTTTTAAATGCTTTTGTCATATGTGGAACAGTTTATAACTATCAGACCAACAAATAATAACTACCAGGAACACTCTCCTCACATAATATTAAGTGCAAAGATAAGGGAACAAAATTGCATATGAACTATGCTCTCAATTCTGTGAAAACAGAACAACCATAATAAAAACACGATGAGGCTTTCTTTCAGACCATCAGTCATTGCACCAAACTGTGAAAAGGCTGAGGATGGTTATTAGTACCTTTTTTATATCTAATACTTTATTACATTTTCCAAAATTTATAGTGAGCACATATTGCTTTTGGAATCAAAATCAAATAGTGGTTCTTTAACTAAAAGATAAATTGAGGACTAGAGAAATGGCTCAGCAGTTACAAGCATTTGCTGCTCAGTCATGAGGACTAGAGTTCAGAGCATAGCACCCACACCAGGTGTCTTATAACTGCCTGTAATTACAGCTCCAAGGAATCTGACAACCTCTTTTGGCCTCCATGAGCACCTGCACACACATATGCACATGTACTCATGCAGACCACACAGATGCACTAGATAAACATAAATAAAATTAAAAATAATTTTTAAAGATAAATTGGTTCACCTTAGGTACCAGAATATGGTAATTTTCCGCCTGAATTAAGGGGAAAAAAATAAAAGAAATCACAGCAAGCCAACTTGAGTTTGACAGGGCTCAGCTTAAGTCCTTGACTCTGCTGGCTTGGGGCTCAATCTTCTTATCTATAAAATAGTATAATAAGAATAATAGTAATAATAAAACAGTACCTCCCCTAATTGACTCAAGGGCCATTGTAGAGTACAATGAGGTGGTATGTTAGTTATTTTTTCATTTCTGTGACAGAATACTTGACATAAACAACATAAAGGAAGTGCTCATTTTAGCCCATGGTTTCAGAAGCGTCAGCCCATCGTGGTGAGGAGGGTGTGTGGTGTAGCAGTTCACATCACAGGAGAAAGCTGAATGGTGCTGATAGGAAGGAGCCAGGGCAGGATAATTCCTCAAGAACACTTACTCCAAGGACTCACCTCCAGATGTGTCTTCATTAATCACCTAAGTGTTTCTTAATCCAATCACATTAACAACCAAGATCATAGAGAAGATTATACAATAGCTTTGTGATCCATGGATGGCCAAATTGAAAGACCAGTTACTAGACACCCAGAGGGAAGAGCTGAGTTCCTCTGGGCCCCTCATTCATAAGGACAAGTAACATTGACAGGGGACAATCCAGGACAGGGTGACAGGCATCTGTCTGCATAGCCTAGGGAGTGAAATATGGTGACCCCTTGTGGAGGGACAGAATGATCCAAATGGAAAAGAGTGGCATTGTTACCACATTGCTACAGTAGCTGTCATCTCCTTAGCTGTGTTGAAGGCTGGCCTCTTACTTTCCACATAACCTTTGTCCTCAAGCAAACCAGAATAGACTCATAGAAACCAAGCAAACAGGCTTCAAATAACATAGGAAGGACAACATAGCTCAGACACGAATCCTGATCTTTTCTACCTTTGCTAAGTATAATGGACCTGGGCAAACATAAGATCTTTCAGCATCATAGATGGAAACACGCACACCCTGCAGTTCTGACTGACAGGATGGATTGAAGCCCAGATTCTGTATTCAGTCTAGGGTTAGGATCAGAAGTGTCCTAGGAGCTGGCAATACAACAGGGCACCAAGTAGCCAAGGCAGCGGCCTAGAAAACAGTGGAACTTCCAAAGAAGCGGACGCCATGAGGTTGTTCAACATGGTGCCCACAGGGTACGACCAATAAATATTAGTACCAGAGGTGGGCTTGACCCAGCTATTAAGAAACCTTCACAGTGGCTTCAAGAAGGCAGAGTTGTGCCAGGAAAACTGAAGTTGCCATTTCCCAGTGTAATAATGCATGCTGCTTTCACGGCCATCCCATTGTGTGAGTGCTGGTATTATTTCCCCCGTTTCCAAGATGAGGAAGGTGACAGGTACGGGTCATTGGAATGCTTTGCCTGCAGCTGCACTGTGGTAAAGACAGGATATGAAACCAGTTGGCTGGCACACCTCTAATGGTCTCTGCAGACTGTCAGATGCCCCCAGGCAAGCTGGTTCTTAGAGCTCAGAGCTTCCTTAGACATACAGATGTGCTAAAGGGGATTGGATCAGTAGCAGGGCAACTTCCTGCAAAGTGCTCTGTGGGAATTCCTGACAATGTTGCTAGTGAATCTTTCCACAGAACAAGCAGCCCAGAGCCTCTCTGAGGCTATACTCTGAGATGGTAATGAGGACTTCTTTTTGTGTCTTTCAGGTCACAGCCCCACACTTCCCCGTGGTGATCAAGCTGGGACATGCCCACGCTGGCATGGGAAAGGTAAGAGAACCACAGTTTTCCCAGAATAACTGTTGCCCCTCCCCTAGCCTGCGTTCCCCCACCTTCATACAGACTCCAAGACAGTATGTCAAAATGAATTTACAATCCACCTTCTGTACCCGTGCTCCTCCCAGCTTGTGCTGCATGGACTGTCTCTCCAGCTCGAATTGGTAGCTTACAGTTTGAGGCTGTAGCTTCAAAAGACACGAAGAGGAAACATTTTATAGACCACAGTTCTTTTACAACAAATGACTGTCATCTTCTCCTTAGCAGTGTTGTAAGCTGGCCTGTTACTCTCCATCACCTGCTGGGTTAGCACCCCAAAAGTGTAAATATACATGACTCCACAGCAAGAGCTCCTAGAGTCGGCCAGATTCATCAAAACTAAACAACATATTTAACACAGTCACAAATGACATCCTGGGGAAATGCACTGGGTCAGCCTCAGTTACAAGTGTCAAAGCTCAGCTCAAATTAGGGAGAAAACACTAATTCATTTGTTTAAGCCACTGGATCCTCTGAGCTAGCTCTTGATTTGGACAGAGTTGGATCCAGGAGCTCAACAGAGAGAACCAGAGCTTGGACTCTAGAACTCTTGGCTCTATTCTTTCAGAGAGTCAGAATAACTATAGGTGACCTACAAAGGTCCCCAAACCCACCTTCCCAAAGACTAGAGTTCCTCTTTCTTTCCATCATTTTTATATCTAGTCTCCTGGAAGATTATTTGGGGCTGAGTGCCTACCTCCAATGAGGGGAAAGAAAGATGCATCAGCCCCTATTAAGGAGAAAGCCTGATCCTAGAGTTGGGGCTCTGTGGAGTTACTGCAGTACACCAATGTCAGATGTTCCTGTTGGAGACTCCTGAGTCCAAATAGGCAGCTCAATATAGTGGGTCCCAAATAAAGGACAGCAGTTGCTAAATGACAAGGGACTAAATAAAAGCCTCCATTTGGCTGGCTCAGCCAGCCACACAGTTCTGCACCTTTTGCCTATATTCTTTTCCACCTCCCAGGTGTCTCCATGATCTCCTTGTGCCTACAGTATGCCTTTTCAGGCAGCATGGGAAGGTGAGGGTTCATGGTGGAGGGTTGGGCAGGGCAGGATGGAACAAGTTCTGCTCTAACCTCTTTGGGCTTCCTCACCCATTGAATGGTGAAGATTCTAGTAACAGTCTTTAAAGTAAATCTTCCTGTGTTAGTCAACCTCCTGTTGCTGTGACAGAATACCTGAGAAAGTCAACTTCTAGAAGAGGAGGGTTTGGGCTTACTGTTTCAGAAGTAGTGGTTCATGAGGATGTGGTGAATCAAAGCTGAGAGAGAGAGAGGAGAGGAGAGAGAGAGAGAGAGAGAGAGAGAGAGAGAGAGAGAGAGAGAGAAAGAGAGAACAAACTCATAGCAATGCTACTCTCCCTGAAACCCATTAAGCTATGAATCCATTGAGGTTAGAGTCCTCATAGCCTAATCACCTCCAAGCCTCTATCTCTAATCATTGCTGCATTAGGAACCAAACCTTCAACACTTGAGTTTCGGGAGGGCATTTAATATCCAAACCATAATCCCTCCCTCTTCCCTAGAGAATACACAGAATAAAGAGAGAAAATTTTGCCTATTTTCCTACTGCTTTATCCCAGGGATCAGAGTGGCACCTGGTGCACCACAACCCTGCAGTTATTGCTTGAGTGAACAGATAAATGGATTGCTTTTTAATAAACGCCCCCCTTATCTTCCCGATTCCTCTTCCACCTTTACCATCTGGGCTCAAGGTGCTCTCCCCATGACTCCCAATGATCTCAGATGCTAATTCAGTGAGCATTCTTCTGTTTTGAACTGACGTCTCTGCATCACTTAAGGCTACTTCTATGCCTAAACTTTTCATCTAGTGGTCTCTGATTCAAGTTCCTCTCCTGGCTTTCTTCCTCTGTTTCTCTGGCTGCACTCTGTCTCTTTCAAGGATATGTCCTCCTGTGCCACCCCTGACCATGGCCACCCTATTATCACCCGCTGTCTGTGGCCTCTCATTCTTTCCCTGGGCCTCAGCAACCACCCTCATGTCAACAGCCTCCCAAGTCTTATATCCTATCCATGTTAGTAGCTCTTTTCTCCAGTTACTGCCTGTGCTGCACTACCTTGTCTCCATGGAAACCAGCCTATAATCCCAAACAATGCCTATTATCTCCCCAGGCATCCTAGTCTCCCCACCTCCTCTTCTTCTTCTTCCTCTCCATCTCCTCAGGAGAAACCTGTCAATCCATGGTTTCAAAACAGAAATCAAAGGGCTGGAGCATAGCTCAAGGGTAGAGTGCTTAGCTACCACATACCAGGCCCTGGGTCAGCTTCCATTTCTAGTACTTCAAAAATAAACAGCTCAGAGATGTAAATCATCACCCCGCCTCCATGTCCAAGTTCTCGGCAGTTGACATTTGCTGCTTTTTCTCTGGCTGTCCCTTTCTCTCTGCCCACCGTCACTAACTTGGACAGCTCCAGTAAAGTTAGAAGAGTCCCCAAGAATTTAATTCTATATAAAGCTTAAAATAATCTCCAACAGGAAATAAAGAAGTCCTTACAGAGACTAATGCAATTTGTAGGTGAGAGGGGTACCCCAAAGTTCAAGAACGCACATCTCCAAAGAGAGACAGTGGTACAGACCAGAATAGATGGAGGTATGAAGAAATGTGAGACAGGGCAAAAGGGATTTTCTCCTTAGCTCTGGAATGAGAAGACTTGCAAGGAACAGTCTGCACAAGTTGACTGAGTAGATGATGTAACATTCATGCTGAAAGGGAAAAGAACACCACAGTGTCTATTATAACCTTCTAAGCAGGAAGATGGGTGGCCAGAGACCAGCAGGGTGCATGGATGAAGACACCTGGTAAGGAAACATAATGACCTTGGTGTTTTGCAAAGCCCACCCAGGACTTTGAATGCAGTCACTGACCTACCCTCAAGCACACTGTGTTCATGCTCACTGATCTTGCCTACTACATGTCCTTTATGAGATCAATAGGACCCAATCCCCATCCTGCCCTCAAAGAATTGGGGAGTCTGTCTCGTTTGTAAGTAAGTATAAAGGTAGGTATGGTGCCACATGTCTATAATCCCAGTACTCAGGTGGTTAAGGTAATAGGATTATGAGTTCAAGGCTAGCCAAGCTGCATAGTAAGACCATATCTCAAAACTAAATAAATATATAATATTTATTTATGGGGCCTAATGGAAGACTGTGTAGAGAGGATAGAACTTCAAGGAAAGATCTAAATCTCACCTAAGTCCTGAAAGACCACTGCTTTACACAATATGGAAATGCTTAGAGCAGGGAACTACCTGATCTCAACAAATCCATAGATGGATTAATGATTCATGAGGTCAGAACCTTCACAAGCCAGTCACTTCCCAAAGCACCTGGGAAAGGCATCTAAAAGATTTGGAAAGTCAAGTAGATGGCCATCAGTGGCAACGATGTTAGCATGCCAAGGGACAGAAGCAAACTCAACAGCTGCTAAGATGTGGAAAGATAATACACGGTGTGTGTGCTGGAGGTTTAAGAAATCCCAACAGTTAATGGACTGATACTCTTTGTATTAAAACAAAGAATAATGTGGGGCTGGAGAGATGGCTCAGTGGTTAAGAACACTGACTGTTCTTGCAGAAGACCTGGTTTGAATCCTAGCACCCACGTGACAGCTAGCAACTGTCCATAACTCCAGTTCCAGGGGATCCAACAGCCTCTTCTGTCCTCAGCAGGCATTGCACAACACAGATGCACTTACCTACATGCAGGCGTAACACTCATACACATAAAATAAAAACAAAAATAATAAATAAAACATTTTAAAAAACAAAGAATAATGAATGTCAGAAAGCAAAGGTGAAATGCTCTGCAGTTTGAGGGGTGCTTAGATAGCTGGGGTGCGACTGTACGGAATGCCATACACTTTCCAGAAGTCAGCTTAGACAGGCAGTTGGGGATCTGCTGTGTCTGGAAACCATTTTAGTTGTTACACTTGAGGGTACAGGGATGCTTCTGGCACCTACCAGGTAGAGGCCACGGTTCTGCTAAGCATCCCACAATGCATTAGACAGCCTCCTATGACAAAGCCTTGGCTACTGAGGAAGCCCAGAGGTCTGAAGGAAGAGGTGTCACGAAGATTCTTATGCTTAGCTGTCCCCTATCAGTTCCTTACAGTTCCAAGAATCCTGTCTAGATGCTGAGCCTGTCATGAAGGTCTTGGCTGCAGGCCACGTCCACCCCTCACGGACACCAGGCAGAACGGAGCCCCAGCCCTGTTGGGTAGGAGAGGGGGAGGGGAGGCAGTGAGAAGATCCTAACTGACACTGACAGGGCTGAGACTATGAGCCAAGGGCCGACAGACAGTGCGTGTGCGTGTGTGTGTGTGTGTGTGTGTGTGTGTGTGT
>NW_008346683.1:3700089-3704888 GCF_000622305.1 Nannospalax galili
ATGCACATATACATATATATACATCATATAGACACATTCACACACATATATATAAATGCATATACACATGTACACATATACACATATATTCACACAAACATATGCACATGCATGCACACACATTCACACACATGCACATATACATATATATTCATATATTCATATGTATACATATATATACATACAAACATACATGCACAATTCACATACATATGCACACTCACACACATATACATAAATGCACATGTATATTCATAAAAACATACACACATGCATACATACACATAAATGCATATACACATGCACACTGTCTTAGTTTGTTTCTTCATTGCTGTGACAAAACACTCTGACCAATACCAGCTTGGGGAGGAAAAGGTTTATTCAGCTTACATCTCCCAGGTTACAGATCATCAGGGAGCCCAAGGTAGGAACTCAGGGCAGGGACCTGGACGCAGGAGCTGAAGCACAGGCCATGGAAGAACACTGCTTACTGGCTTGCTCTCCTGGCCCCTGCTCAGCCTGCTTTCTTATGCAACATAGGCCCACCTGCCCAGGGGTGGCACCACCCACAGTGGGCTGGGCCCTCCCACATCTCTCATCAAGAAGATGCCCCTCAGACATGGCCAGAGACCAGTCCAATAGAGGCAATTCCCCAACTGAGGCGCCCTCAACCCAGGTGTGTCAAATTGACACTAAAGCTGTCCATCACACACACACACACGCACGCACATATATTCACACAAACATATATACACATG
The DNA here is from genome assembly GCF_000622305.1 of Nannospalax galili. Classification (NCBI taxonomy): domain Eukaryota; kingdom Metazoa; phylum Chordata; class Mammalia; order Rodentia; family Spalacidae; genus Nannospalax; species Nannospalax galili. Next base: position 3,700,848 of record NW_008346683.1, read on the forward strand.
CACATGCATGCACACACATTCATACACATGCACATATATGTGCATACATTCATATATATATACACATACATATGCACATACACATATTCACCCACACACTCACACACAGATGCACACTCTCCAACTGAAGGTACAAATTGGTACAGCCATCCTGTAGTAAAGCTTGATACCACCTACTAAACTCAAGTTATAGAGGAGTTCTTCAGGTTATCTCCAACTCTAAACACATCGTGTACAAACCAAAGCCCTGTTTATGGAAATTTTGTTGTTCATTTCCCAAACTCATGTTTGTTAACAATATATTCATACAAGTGGAATATTTTCAGCAATAAAACTGAACTAAACTAATTACAACAGCATGAATGAATCTCACAAACACACCATTGAGTGAAGTGAATCAGATACAAAAGGATGCCTATTTTTATAATTTCATTCATATAAAGTTGAAAGTCCAAGCAAACTATAGCATGAACTGGGATATTTTTAGGTGATAAGACTTTTAAGAATCACAGGAAGGGTTAAAGGTGTATCTCAGTGATAAGAGCACTTGCCCGGCATGCGTGAGACCCTCGGTTCCACCCGCAGCACTACAAAATGGATAAACAAAAAGTCAGAACACAAGCTATCTTTGGGGAGGAGGGAGAAGTGGTCACTGGGAAGAGGCAGAAGTGAGCAACGTTCTTGTCTTGGGGGGGTGACTATGGGGATGTTTGCTTTGTGGCTGCTCATGGAATTGCCCTTTGTGTTTTCTGCCCTTTTCCATAGTTGCATTATATTCCAAAATCAGATAAGGTTTTAAACTGCAACCCGCTCAGGATATGTCCATGGGCACATTAAATCCAGAACCAAGGAAGAGTCCACAGCTAAAAGACTGTTCAGTTCTGGATTGTTTCCCAATTCTTGGCATTGGAGAAAGACATTGACAATTAGTGAGGAAAGAATGAAATGGCTGGTGAAGGGAAGAGGCATCTAGCTCAGGATGACCAGAGATGATGTGACCAACCTTCTCCAAAGCACAGAATGGACATAGGATGTTAGGCTGGGTGGATTCTACATTCATCCAATAGGCAAGGCAGGAAACAAAGACAGGGAAGATCAGGTATGTTGAAGGAGAAACTCTGTAGTAACCAGAACATGAGTGAGTCCATCCCTTTCAGGAAGGAGATTCTCATCACTACACTGGTAGTGTCTTAACCTCCGATGTTGGAAACCCCTAGTATTGAAACAAATCTGTGGGTGTATGCATGTGTGCATATAGCAGGACCATCTGCTAGGAAGGAGTTCAGGGGTCCTTCCAGTTTCTCACAGGAGCTTCTTACCATCCCAATTAAGACACCATAGTGCCAGATGTGATGAGTCATGCTATAATCCCCATAGTGAAGAGGCTGAGGCAGGGGATCGCTACAAGTTAGAAACCAACCTGAGCTACATAGTTTAAGACTAGCCTGGGCTACAGAGTAAGACACTGTCTCAAAAACAAAAATTATATCTTAAGGATAATCCCTGTATCACACTTCAATGGTGAGTTTTAATCAGCTGAGAGCTATGACATATTACCCTCTGATGGTTCATCTTCACTGTCTGTGGTCACCGCCAGTGGCGGCCGCTCCTCTGTTCTCATGGGTGCCACTCCTTTGTTCTCATGGGCATCAAGGCTGCTCCTCCACTTGCCCTGGGCTGAGGCCACTCTTCTGCCTGCCCTGGGCTGAGGCCGCTCTTCTGTTCCCCCAGTGCTGAGGCAGCTCTTCTGCTTGCCCTGTGCTGCCTTCTGTCATCACTGCTTCTGCCTGGTCCCAGACCCCAGGGCTGGTGAGAAGACTGTGTCAGCAGAGCCGCATTCAGACACAGGAGGCCAGGTTCAGTGACACAGGTCTGGTTAATTGCAGGAAGGCACAAGCTTATATAGGGTAGTGGTCCAATCACAGGACAGCAAGTAGGATACCTTATTAGCATAACAGGTTTAGTGTCCTATCACAGTACAGCAAGTAGGATACCTTATTAGCATATCAGACTTAGCATCCTATTAGCATAACAGACTTAACATCCTATCACAGAATAGCGGGTAGGATGCCTCATTAGCATATTGGGTTTCAGATTACAGAGCCTGGATTCCTGGAAACCACATGACCCTGACAGTTGCAATATCATCCTAGGCTCAAGCCTGTCTCCCACAGCTGTCAACTTGAAAGAATTTTTAAAAACACCATGGAAACACAACTCTGGGTATGTCTGTGAGGGTGCTTCCAGAAAGGTTTAACTGATGACGACCCACCCTGAATGTCGGTGGTACCATCCCTTGGGCTGTGGTCCCAAATTGCACTAAAAGGATAAATAGAGCTGAAGCCCAGCACTCATCTCTCTCTGCTTCCTAACAATGGATGCAACATGACCAGCTGGCTTATGCCACCATGCCTTCCCCACCGTGATGGACTGTACCTCAAGCCATGAGTCTTAAGTTGATTTTGTCAGTCATTTTGCCACAGCAATGAGAAAAAATAACCATTATATTATCATAGCTTTAGAAGTCAAGTTCAAGTCAGGCATAGTGGTAAGCTACTCCAGAGACTGAAGCTGATGGATAAATGGAGACCAGGAATTAAAGGTCAACCTGGACAATACAGTGGGACCTCACCTCAAAAAATAAGAAGTCATGAGGTTTGGTGGTACACACCTTTAATTGCAGCACTCAGGAGGCAGAGGCAGGGAGATCTCTGCAAGATTAAGGCCAGCCTGGTCTACACAAGAAGCTCCAAGCCAACTGTGTCCACAGGGAGACCCTGTCAGAAGGAAGGAAGGAAGGAAGGAAGGAAGGAAGGAAGGAAGGAAGGAAGGAAGGAAGGAAGGAAGGAAGTCAAGTTCAAGTCTAACTCCCAGTGTCATACGGGGGGAAAGCATGTAGAATATATTTCATCAGGTTTCTGGCCTGAATGTGGGTTTACCATGTACTGGTTGTCTGCTCCTCAGTTTTTTCATCTCTAACATGGAGACAATAATGTCCTGGCTGGGGTTGTAATAACAATAGACTACATTGATCCATGCCTATAGAGTAACTGGTAAACATTTAGTGTATGAGAGCTTTAAAATCCCACAGCAAATATAAATTATTTTGGTTACTTAACCAGTTATCTGAGCTGAAATAAGCAGTTGCTCATAATAAACAAAAAAGGGAGGAAATTTAATGAAATTCTGGGTGAACTCAAGGAAAACAGCTTCCAGCATTCCTAAGCAAGCTATCCCCACCCTGGGAGTTGCCAAGTGCTTACCTCATAGATTCTGACTTTCCAGGCTGCAGTCCCAGCACCTCACTCAGAAGATAAGAACCTGAGGCTCAGGGAGGAGCAGGGCCTTGCCCAGGCCACACAGCAAGCAAGTAACCCCAACACCAGAATGGGAAGTAAAAGAACTTCAAGGTATTTGGCTCATCCCATACTTTAGTGGTAACAGTAATACTAACACTAGCAATACAGTAACCCCTTTATCCATAGGTGATATGTTCCAAGACCCCCAGTGGATCCCCGAAACCAAAGACAATACCAAGCCCATGTACAGCCCTTTATAGCTTCTCTTTGGCATATGCAAATTGCCAACACCCCTACTTTGTGCTTCGGGACCATCATAAAGTAGAACAAAAGTTACAAGAACACAGGCACAGTGAGGCATAGACAATATATCTGAGAACTGAGAGGACTCATGAGTGACTCACAGGAAGGCAGGAAGGTAGCATATACAGCATGGAAATGATGGGCAGAGGGATGGTTTACAACTGGGGCATCTGGAAGGAAGTAAGACAAGCTGTCATCATTCATCTCTGAATGGCATGTGATGTATAAATTATTTACTTCTGAAATTTTCCATTTAACATTTTCAAATTGAAACTGACCATGGGATACAAGGGTAAGGAGAGACTTATAATTACAATAATGATTAAAAAATTGATGCTCTGTTGATTTTATTCTATGCAGGAACCATTCTAAGTGATAGATGATAGATATAGATAGATGATGATTAGATAGATAGATAGATAGATAGATAGATAGATAG
>NW_008346683.1:3705170-3756129 GCF_000622305.1 Nannospalax galili
GATAGATGATAGATAGATAGATAGATAGATAGATAGATAGATAGATGATAGATAGATGATAGATAGATAGATAGATAGATAGATAGATAGATAGATAGATAGATGATAGACTTTTTATATTCATTTACTATAGTCCTATAAGGCTGATACTGTACAAACAATAAATTTACAAATGGAGAAACTGAGGCATGGGCAGTAAACAGTGCAGTTAGGGTCTAACCCCAGACCATCTGACTGAGCTCAGAGAGTGAAGAGAACTGGCACTGACGTCACAGGTTACTAAACTGAGAGCCAGGTGTCCTAACTCATACACAGTATTCATTGTCCTTCTGAGAGGAGCCGGGAGCAGTGAGTGACAAAGCTGAGGTGCCCTGCAGCTGTCCTGTCTGTGCAGGAGGACAGGGCGGCAGCCCCCAGGCACAGTGCATACAGCCACACCGGCATCTCACACGTTCCCACTTGGCCAGGTTCCCTGCTGTCATCAGCCTCATGTCACCTGGACCTGGATCCCTTCCCTTAGGCTGACTCACATAACAAGCTTTCCGGTCACAGGGTTCTCTTTAAGTGGCAGGACATGGCCTCTGAACTTGATGCTAGGGAAGGAGGGGAAGAAAATGAACAAACAGAGGAATGGAGCCCAGGGGAGCAGTTGGGAAATCTAAAGATTCCCCTGCAAGTGGGAGCCTGCTCCAGAGGAGAGTCATCTCTGCTTCATGGTCAGGAGCTTGCAGGGCGTTTGCAGTGTGCAGGCAAGAAGTGGGCAAGGGCCTTATTTCCATGAATAAGGGTAATCCACTGCATGTATTTGTGTGTCTGTGTGTGTGTATCATACATGAGCACACACAACCTTACTTTTACTTCTACTAAAATACCATCCTCCTGCCAACCGTGGTGGCGCATGCCTTTAATCCCAGCACTTGAGAGGCAGAGGCAAGCGGATCTTTGTGAGTTCAAGGCCAGCCTGGTCTACATAGTGACTTCCAGGACAGCTGGGGCTACAGAGAGACCCTGTCTCAAAAAGACAAAAAAAAAAATCCATCCTCCTAACCATACACAAAGCTAGCTGGAACAGTCATTTCTATGGCTCTTCCCAGGGTGACATTTATCATGCTGGGACAGATTCATCTGGATCAGGGGCTCATTTTTGTACAAAGGGTTTAAGGCTACTATCTCCCTCTACGGCATTTTCTCCACTAGCTCCCACATTCTCGAATCATCCTTGGTTCACTGGAAAGTCTTGGCCTAGGTTCAGGAAACCTGGATTGTCCTGCCAGCTCTTTGCTCCCTAGGGCCAGCACTACCCCTGGAGACTTGTCATTTAAACATAAATACAGTTTCTTCATATGTCCATTAGCCTTGTTTTCCCTCACCCATCCCTTGAAGAGTTAATGAGGCTAACGTCGACAAAAGCAGGAAGAGCCACGTAAATGTGGGTTGGGAGGAGGGCCACAGAGGGACATCACTTTGGACTTCAGTGCCCCCAGTTGTGAGCTTGCCTCTACCATTTGCCAGTAACAGAAACTTCAGTAAATTTCTTAACTTCCTTGGGCCTCAACCCCTCTGGGATAACTCAGAGTAGAGTTAGATGGTGAGCAACTGAAGAGGGTGGAGCATTAGTTTCTACACACCAGTGTGCCATGATGCATGTCTGGCACATCTCCTCTGAGCCTCCAAGCCCCCCTGAGATGTAGATATGAGCCCTGTTTTGCACAGGTTCCCAGAGGCCATCCTAACCACGATCATAGGTTAGATGCACAACAGGCCGAGGAGGATGGGGAGATGGCTTAGCAGGTCAAGTGCTTGCTGCACAGGCATGAACACCTGGGTCCAGATGCCAGCACCCATGTAAAAGTCAGGCAAGGCAGTGTCTGCCTGTAACAAAAACGCCTTGGGAACAGATACAGGTAGATCCCAGGGGCCAGCAAATCAGTGAGCTCCAGGTTCAGTGAAAGACACTGTCTCAAAAAATAAGGTGGAGAGGGCTAGAGAGACACACCCAACATTTGTCTACATGTACACACGTACGCACGCACACACACACACACACACACACACGCACACACACACAAGCAGGATTGAACCAAGGCCAGCAGGTCCCATAGCCTCCTTCTTCACACTGCCAGGGATTATCAGGAACACTCTGGTAGAATCATCTCCTCCCACAACAAGGCAAAGAGCCAGTGGCACTGGAGCACCTCTCTGAAAGGAATTTCACAAGGCTTCAGTCCACAGCATGTAGTACCTTTGAGACAAGCACTGACCTTTCATAGATGAACAGCTCTTGTTTTCTGGTCCACTGACCTCACACCAGGCCCAAGGCCAAGACCAACAACACTCATCTCAAGAGAATGAAGAGAATACTGATTACCAACCCCAGGTCCTACGTTTCAAAGACACTGTGCACCCTACCACCTCCAGGCACTATTTGTCCCAGGGACAGAGGCCCAGCGACAGCCTGCTGTGGAAGGAATAAGTCACCTGCTATCACGGGTACTGACACACACAGCCCCTCCATGGAAAATATCAAGTATCTTATTTTTAAAACTGGCTTGGAGCAGTAAGATTCATGTTTCTTTTCTGTTTTCCTGGCAATGTATGCTGACCCATCGTGGCACTGTATGTAACAAAGGCCAGCAAAGCCTTCCCCTTGGAACCCCTCAGCAAAAGGAGGCATCGCATGTGAAGGAGAGCACTGTATAATCTACCACAGTCTGATCACTGCTCCATGCTTTTTCCCCAGCATTAGACACTCATACTTAATTTAGAATTTATGGAATACAGGGCTGCGAAGCTGGTTCATTTGGTAAAGTGCTAACCTCACAAACATGAAGACCTGAGATCAATCCCCAGAATTCATGTTTTTAAAAAAGCCAGGTGTGGTGGTGTGCACTTATAATCCCAGCACTGAGGAGACAAGAACAGGAGGATCCCTGGTGCTCACTGGTCAGCCAACCAAGTTGAGTCAGTGAGTTCCAGGCCAGTGAGAGATCCTGTATCAAGAAACAAGGTGAAAAGCTTCTGACCCCAAGGCTGACCTCCATATACGTGTATATACATATGCATGCACAGAGACACACACAAGACTCCAAGAATACAAAATGAACAGTTCTTTAAGGCAGGTACTGCTATCAAACCTATTTTACAGGTGAGATAAACTGAAATCAAAGAGGAGAAATGACTGTCACAAGGCATGCCCACATTCTTTCCATGGGTTCTGGTGTCCAAGGGGGTCAGCTTCCAGAGAGTTCCACCAGCCCATGAAAACACAGCCTGGTATCTGCTGAGCCAAACACTCAGGTAGAGCCCCATTTACTACCAGATGGAGAAGCATGCCTGAGGTAGCCACCTGCCTTCCAGGGTTCTCAGCTCAGATGGATGCCCAGTGAGCTTCCTAGAGTGGAAATAGTCACAACTCTGGTTTCTTGGAAATAGCTGGACTTGGGAAGGAACTTGTCCAGGAAGGCCAGGAGGTCATGACCAAGAGTTGGTTGTGTTTGGGAGTATGTACATGCATGTTTGGGGAGAGGGGAAGCAGCCACCTTAAGCACATGGTCATCCTCAGTCAAATGAGGCAGCAGTGGCAGAGCCTCTCTCTTGGCCTGACTCCCAGCATTGACCCCAAGAAACCTCCCACCATCACCCGATCCAAGGCAAAGCCAGAAATGCGAAGTAGGTTCAGTGTCAAAATGGTGAATCTCTTCAGTCTTTTCCATGTGATAGAACTTGAACATGGTGGCATTTATATAAAAGAGCTGCTACAGCTGAAGGGGAGGGTCTGGGATTCCCAGGTACCTACGAAGTAAGAGTTAGCAGTTACGGATACCTATTAGGGTCTGCTAGGTGATGGACCACGCCAGTCTAACTCTGGAGCCAGACAGGCCTAAGCTTCTCCACAGCCCTGCTGCTCAAAGTGTGCTCAAAGTGAAGACCACCAACAGCATCAGCAACACTGCAGCCTCTTAAAATACACATTGCAGTCTGGGTGTGGCGCACACCTTTAATCCCAGCACTCAGGAGGCAGAAGCAGGCAGAGCTCTGTGAGTTCAAGGCCAGCCTGCTCTACATAGGGAGTTCCTGGTCAGCCATGGCTACATAGTGAGACCCTGTCTGAAAACAACACCAACAAAAATGTAGAATGCAGACCTGACCCCAGACCTGCTGTACCAGCATTACATCTTAATAAACTGCCTAGGTGACTCCTGTGCTGCTCTCCATGGCCATGGTTTTAGACCAGAGAATGCAAGCTCAGGTGCCTAAGGGAGCAGGCAACTCCATAGTGGATCAAGAACCCAGGAAAGGGCATTGATGAGCTAGAGACGAAGGCCCTGCCAGCAGACAGGTCAGCTACAACTACCTCCATCCACTTAAGGCCATGGGAGAATATGCAGCCCAGGGTCACCTGATCTTTTCATCTCCTCAGAGCACAGCTCCCTCTAGCTTCACATTGAGGACTCTGGGCTTGCCTCCGCTTTACCAAGTTTGGTGTGGCCTAATGGCTAAGAGTCCAGCTTGTGTATGAGATACAGGAGTTGAAATCCCAGTTCAGATACTTCTTAAACACACCAACTTGGGCAAGCACTTGACTTCAGGGTCTTTTGTTTTCTCACTTGTAAATGATCCTAATAATCTCCCTATCGGGTGAGGGATTATCCTGTAGGCAAACCACTTTTAGAAAAATGTTGACTTTCCTCTAGAACCCGAGTACTTCCTAAACTTTCCTGTGTAGACAAATCCCCCAGGATCTGGTTAAGGTGTTGATTCTCCTCTACCAGGCCAGGGGCAGGCCTGCCTGAGACTCTGCATTTCTAACACGATTACAGGTTATATCAGGGTTTCTAATCTATGATCTACATCAGGGGTCATCAATTTTTTTGACTAGAGTCAAATGGCGACTATTTTAGGGTTGGTGGCCATATGTTCTCTGTTGTGGTCACTCGCCTTGCCCTTGTAGAACAAGGTAGCCATAGGCAATATGTAAGTGAATGTAAATACATACGTATGGCTATGTTCCAATACAACTTTATGTAAGAACATGTCAATTTCAGGGCCAGGCGATGACTCAGTCAGTAAGTGCTTTCTGCACAAATTAGAGGACGTGCATTTGATGCCCAGAGTCGTGTATCAAGCCAGGTGCAATAACACACCGTCGTGATCCCGGTCCTGGAGAGGCAGTGATGGGAAGATCCCTGGAACTTGCCAGCTGACTAACCTAGCCAAATTGGCAAGTTCTGGATCATAGTGAGAGACTCTATCTCAAAAAGCAAGGAGGGGGGGTAGCTGAAGAGATGGCTCAGTGGTTAAGAACACTGACTGTTCTTGCAGAAGACCAGAGTTCAAATCCCAGCACCCATATGGCAGCTAACAACTGTCCATAACTCCAGTCCCAGGGGATCCGACAGCCTCTTCTGTCCTCCGCAGGCATTGCATGACACGGGTGCACTTACCTACATGCAGGCATAATACTCATACACATAAAACAAATTTTTTTTAAAAAAAAGTAAGGTGGATTGTGCCTGATGAGGAACAACAGCCATGGTTGTGATCTGATATCTACTTGTATGCACATATGTGCATGTGTATCCGCCATTCACAAGCACACACACATACGAATTTCCATTTCATATCAATTTTATAACATTGTTTTTCTTTGAATTATTTCAGGTATTTAAGAAATTAAAAACCATTTTTGCTTTTGTTTTGTTGCTTTGTTTTGTTTTGAGGCAGAGTTATGACATGTAGCCCTGCCTGACATCAAACTTGTAATCTTCCTGCGTCAGTCTCCCTGGTCTTTGTGCTACCACTCTGGGCTTATAAACATCATTCTTCCCTCATGGGCTACATAAAAATGGGCCCTTGGCTCTCAGGTATTTTTCAAAGCCTGCCCAAGATCATCTTGAGTTCTGAGATTAGTCTTCTCCCTCCCCTGGCAGATGGTAAGCTTCAGGGGTTCATAAGCTATACCTACTGTCTTCAGCCCCTACCTAAGCCAGAGTCCCGGGCAGCTGAAAGCCAGTCCTTCACCCTGCACTATGAGCAGAGCCAGGAGGAGGAGGAGGTGTTGCCCTCAGGGCTGTCACTTGTCTGGTGCCTCCCTTCCCCTCTATTCAATCTCACAGTCTGTTATATTCAGTAAACGCGTGTCCAAAGAATCAGTGACCCAAGAGCTCAACAAGAGCGGAAGGGGACTTGATTTATTAAGGGAAAAGGCAAAAGAAAAGAGCCCAGCCCAATAAGCAGAATGATTAGTTCCCAAATAGTCCATCAAATTTCCTTTACCTCCCCTCCCCCCTCCCCCCACCCCTGGCAGCCTGTGACCAGCAGCAGGGTGGGAACATCCTTTGAACTCTGGCTCCTGGCATTCAGAAGCCTTGGAGTTGGGGCAAAGGCTTTGAGAATTTGAGACCATGGCTTGTGATGTCCTTCCAAAATTCCTAAGTTGAGCCTTTTTACCTAAAGTGACAGAGAGGCGGGGCCTTTGGGAAATGATTAGATCATGAGGGCTCCACCTTCATGAATGGGATTATGAAAGAGGCAGAGAAAACTCCTTTGCCCTTTCGTAGTGTGTGAATACAGAAAAGGCACATCTATGAGCCCTTATCAGACGCTAAGTCTGGTCACCTTGATCTTGGACATCCCAACCCCCCAGAACTGTGAGCCACAGATCTCTGTTGTACCAGTCACACAGTGAAAGATACCTTGTTATCGGTCCAAAAGGCTAAGGTGTGGCTCTTATACATTTCCAATAAATACTGACAGATGTGATGCCCAACTATTTTAAGCTGAGAAGTCAAAGAATGTTCAGTGAATATTTTGACAAATATTTCATGAGCGTTCATTTTGTACGAGCAGCGGGCTAGATCCTGGGGTAGAATATTCTTGATTAGTGTCTAGACCAGAAAAAGAACTGGTCCTGGTAGAGAATTTCCCACAAAGATATGTGTTTGTTACTTTTCTTATGTCTATAACAAAATACTTGACAGAAGAAGCTTAAGGGAAGAAAGGTTTGAGGTGTCTCATGGTTTCAGAGGGTCTCAGTCCATCAGGGTAGAAGAGATAAAGCAGTATGGCTCTTTGGTTGCCAGAGTCTGTGCCAGTCACAAGGCAGTGGACCAGGAAGCAAACCCAGAGGTTTGTCTAACCTTCAAAGGCCATCCCTAGTGACCTGCTTCTGCCACCCAGACCCCTACTTCCTAAAGGCTTCACAGCCTTTAAAAATCTCACCACAAGCTGGGGACTGAGCATTCAAAACATGAGCCTGGGCTGTGGGGAGGGCATTTCAGATTCAAACCCTAACAAGACACAGTCTAGTGCAAAGCCCAGCAAACTGCCACCAAGCCAAATGCAGCCTTTACATACTGGTTATAGTTTTATAACCTATTAATAGGTTTATTGTAGCATAGCTCTACAAATATATGTGTTATATAGTAGAGAGCTCGTTTTTACACTGTAGTATCAAACTTGAGTGATTTTGTGGGCTGCAATGCCTAAATCATTTACCATAGGACTTTACAGAAAAAGTTTATCAATCCCAAACCTAATACAATACTTGTCCCAAATTTTGTAGCACAGATCTCAGTAAGTACACACCTCTCCCTGCTACCTGCTTCCTAGATGCTATTTCTACATTCGGGTAAGTGTCCCAATGCCAGGTGTAGTGGCACATGTCTTTAATCCCAGCACTCGGGGAGGCAGAAGCAGGCAGGTCTCTTTGAGATGGTGACCAGCCTGTTCTACATACTAAGTTCCAGGCCAGCTGGAGCTACAGGGAGACCTTATCTCAGAAAACAAAACAAAACAAAAACCCAAACAGATACATGTCTCAGTCCAACACTTGCCTTCGCTCTATGTGCAGTATTGTATTTTCTCTTCCACTATATTTCATTTTTAAAATGATATTTGTGATCTATTATAAACCCATGGTTCAGAAAGTCTTGGTTTACTACAAATTACATTCCCTAGTAATTTGTTCAAGAAATATTTATAGATTGCCTTCTGCACACTAGACACTATTCTAGACACTGGAGACACAATGTGGACACCCCCTCAACAACGTGTCACTATTCTAAGGGAGAGGCAGACAGTAAAAGAATAAACAAGTCAACCTGTATCACACAGGGAGAAGGGCTCTGAAGAAGAGTGTGTTTATGTGTGATTAAGAAAGGCAAGCGTGGGCTGAAGAGGTGGTTCAGAAGTTAGAAGCACTGCTGCCCTTGCAGAGGACCCTGATTCAGTTCCCAGCACCCACATCACAGCTAATAACTACCTTTAACTCCAGCTTCAGGAGATCCAGTACCCTCTTCTGACCTCCACAGGCACACACACACACACACACACAAATAAAAATGTCTCCTTTTAAAAAAAAAAAAGAAAGAGGGGAGGCTGAAAAGATGGCTCAGTGGTTAAGAGCACTAACTGCTCTTGCAGAGGACCCAGGTTCAATTCCCAGCACCCACATGACAACTAACAGCCTCCAGTCCCAGGGGATCCAACACCCTCTTCTGACCACTTCGGGTATTTCACAACACAGGTGCACCTACCTACATGCAGGCAATATATTCATACACATAAAATAAAAATAATAAATAAAATATTTTTTTTAAAAAAGAAAGAGAGGCTGGAGAGATGGCTCAGTGATTAAAAGCACTGGCTGCTCTTGCAGAGGACCCAAGTTCGGTTCCCAGCACCCATGTGGCAGCTAGGAACCGTCCATAACGCCAGTTTCAGGGGATCCGATGCCTTCTTCTGACCTCCGTAGTCATTGCACAACATGGGCACAGTTACACAGGCAATACACTCATACACATAAATTTTTTGTTATTATTTTTATTTTATGTGTATGAGTGTATTGCCTGCATGTATGTGAATACACCCAGGTCGTGCAATGCCGTGGAGGTCAGAAGAGGGCTTCGGATTCCCTGGAACTGGAGTTAAGGATGGTTCATAGCCACCATGTAGGTGCTGGGAATCGAACCCAGGTCCTCTGCAAGAGCAGTCAGTGCTCTTAAACGCTGAGCCATCTCTCCAGCCCTCAAAGAAAAAATGTAAAGGAAGGGTGAGTCGGTGTGTGTGGGTGTGTGGAAGAAGAACACGGAAGAGAGGAAACAGCATAGCTACAGCCTTGGGGCCAGATACTATGGGCTTGAGTGAGCTGAGAGTTTGAGGTAAGAAGGGGCAGGTGATGGGGTACAAAGATCACTCCAACAGTGCAGAGGATCAAAGCAGAATGATGAAAATCCCACAGCACAAATACTAGCTGAGTACCATGGAAGGTGCAGGAACAACTGAGCCCTAGCGGGGAAGAATCTCCTCTACTCTGTCATTTGTCCCCAAACATGTGTGAGGTGACATTGTGCTGAGGCTCCTGAACGTGGCCTTCAGACTCCCTCAAGAAGTTCTGTTTCTGGTGAGACGGCTGCCACAGAGTGCAGAGTGGGCATTCCTGACCAAAATGGCCTGGGGGCATAAAGATTTTAGATTTGGGATGTTTTTCGGATTTGGGGATTTGTAAAGAAGTAATGAGATATTTGGGGAATGGGACCCAAATCTAAACATGCAATTTATTTGTTTCATTTACATGTGATGCACATAGCTTGAAGATGAGTTTATATTCTATTTTATTATGTGTATGTAGTTAGTATGCACACATGTGTGCATATTCCCATAGGTGAGGGCACACACGTGCATGAGTGTGTGCATGTGGAGGCCTGAGGTGATGTCAGGCATCTCCCTCGATGGCTCTCCACTTCACATATGAGGAAGGGTCTCTGGCTGAACTCAGAGCCTGCTCTTTCTCCAGCCTGTTCTAGGGATTCCTTGTCTCTACCTCTCTTGTGCTGGGGTTACAGGTGGCCCATCAGGCCACTCTCCTGCTACGTGGGTGCTGGGGGTCCAGACTCCCATCTTCACAGCTGTCCTTGCTGACTGATCTCCCTGGCCCTACGTGGTATTTTTAGTGCAGGTGTCTCTAATAAATCAAGAGCCCCGGTGGTGGGTACAAACCGAGGAATGGCCGCAGTTGAATTTGTACAAGAGAAAAGACACTGGCAGCAGTATAGGGTTAGGGGAGGGAGAAGGAGATAAGAACCCCAGAACCCACAAAGAAGAAACCTTCAAAGTTCTAAGAAGTGACAAGAGATGGACCCCAGGCAGGACCCACAGCAAGAGCAGAACAAGAAAGGGTACAAGAAAGGCAGCTTGCGAGGACTCAGAACTGATGCCAGGCAGAAGAAAGTTATGACTGAAATGATTACATTTCTAAAATTTCAAATCAACAATAATGGGCTTTGGGGCTTAGGGAGAGGGCTCAGTTGGTAAGGTGATTGCTGTGCAAGCTTGAGTACCTGAGTTCGATCCCCAGAACCCATGTATAAAAGCTGAGCTTGGTAGCAGCACCTGTAATCCTGGCACTGGGAAAGTAGAGACAGAGGATTCCTAGGGTGCATTGGCCAGCAGCTTAGCCTAACAGGTTCGAGTCCCTGGCCAATGAGAGGTGCTGTCTCAAAATTCAAGGTGGCAGAGGCTGCAGAGATGGTTTGGCAATTAAGAACAGTGGCTATTCTTGCAGAGGACCTGGGTTCTATTCCCAGCACCCATATGGCAACTAACAACTAAGTCCAGTTGTGGGGAATATGATGCCCTCTTCTGGCCTTTGCAGGTACATGGCATGTGCATAGTGCATGTACATGCATGCAGGCACACTTATACGTATGAAATAAAAAATAATTAAAATCTTAAAAACAAAACAGAAGGTGGTGGATCCTGAGGAACAACGCCTGAAGTTGACCTCTGGCCTCCACACAGACACACAAACACACATACACTCGCACATACAAACATCCTTGCAAATCCTCACACACATGCATTCACACAAATGTGTCCCCCCCACACATACATACACACACACACACACACACACACACACACACACACGAGGGAGAGAGAGAAAAGGAGGGAGAGAACACAATAGGCTTGAAATGGAAAAGTAAGCTTTCACAGTTTAAATTGAAAGTCTACTACATAAAACACCCCCCCACACACACAGACAAACCATTTGCTGGTCAGTACTGGTCCTGGGCCCTGGGCTTCAGGTTTTACGTACATTATTTTTAATTGTCACAAGACTGTCACCACGCTTGTGAGATGCACCCAGTTGAGCATATGGTAAAAGCTTAGAAAACAGCAACACTATAAAGGGCTGTCATCCTCACCGCCATGGGGGAAGCAGTGGTTTAATTTTCAACTATGATGTTGGGATAGAGACTTGAAGGCCTAGGAGAGGACCATTGTCACAAGTCCAGTTGCCAATGATATTCAGGAGCCCTGGGAATATGCTGCTACCTGGCTATGCCTGTCCATCCACAGGCCCGCACTCCCTCTATTCTGATTGTTTTTCTTTGTGACTCTCTAAGGAGGCATCTTAAATACTGATTCATCATACTCCTTTACCAGCTGTATCCCATACCCACCCCAAATTACTTAATTTTACATTTTCTTCTCACAAAGTTCATCTCAGTCAATTCATATTTATTTTGGCACGTGAAGAAAAGTTGTGTAGTCAAGTCTGCAGCCAGAGTAGATTTTTTTTTGCTTGTGCAGAGAAAAGGAACTTTATTTTTTTAATATAGCTCACCTCGCCTTGTCCAATGCCAAATAAGCCAGACTACTATTCACGCCACACCTCCCACCTCCACTCTGCCCAGATCATTTTATCAGCAGAGCCTCCTGGGATAGCTTCCAAAGAACCTGGGACAGCCAAGAAGGATGCTTTAACAGTGAGCCCTGGAAAAATAGAATTCCTTTAATGAGTCCACAGAGAGTGAGGTTTTTGTTTTCTGAGTGAGTACAGGAGCAGGCATTAGGCATACAGTCTCAGGGAACACCTCAGCAATAAGTACCAGCCTGGGCGTCAGAAGTACATGGCCCAGAGCAGGTGGGCCAGCGCAGCAGGTGGGCCAGCACTCTCCCAGAGACCCACCCTGTAGCCTGGGACTCCCCAGATGACATGCCTGTTCTACTTGTACCCCCTGTAAGTCCCAAGGCTTCCTGTCTCCTTCCTGGACTCAGAATGTCTCCACTCGGAGAGGACTTCCCAAGACAGAGCCTTCCCTTCCTTCCAGTGTTCCTCAACAGCGGCCTGACCTCACTCTTTGGTCCCCGTGCCTTTTGTCCAATGAACAATGCAAACACGTGCTATATATAGCAGACCCCAAAGAAGGCTCTGTTCTGGAGGAAGGCAGAGATCCAGACCCACCCAACTACCCACCCAACTGGCCTCTTTGCATGGCTCCATGCCTGCCCGGAAATCCAGTTTAATGTTTGCTTCTGACTTTTTGAGACAGGGTCTCACATAGCCCAGGCAGGCCTCAAACTCACTGTGTAGCCAAGGCAGGAGACTTGAACTCCTGTTCAAGTCCCCCAGCTCTGAGATTATGGGTATGCACTGCCATACCCAGCAATGTAGAGTCCAGTTTGAAAACCATTCCCTTAAGTCAAGAACTCCACTGCCCCCTCATACCTACCCCATTACCATGGTCTGTATCCAGGTTTTTGCTATTGAGTGAGCAATAGGTCCTGACCATCCTCTTTGTGCAAGGAGCAAGCATGCAGTAGTGTATTTATCTGCCAAGACACTGCTTTCATGGAGCTTAAATTTTGCTTATTATTGGAGGATATAGAAAACTGAAAGACAATTTGAAACAGAGATGAGTGCAAGACAGAACACCGTGCTGGGAAGTTGCTGGGAAACAGCTCATCTTCTTGTTGGGCAATCCCAGGAGGTTCTCTGAGGAGGTGACAAAGGCACTGAGATAATGGGAACCAGCTGGCCACGTGCTGTCTATAGAAACAGCTGTGCATGCAGAGGGACCATCAAGGATGGTGGCCCAAGACAGTATTGAGCCTGATGCATTCTAGGACCTGAAAGAGAATGAGGGACCGGGGCTGAGAGAGGAGGTCAGAGATGAAGCCTCATGGCCTGGGAGGAGGAGGGCTGTGCAGCACTGCACCTGGCTTGGGTTTTATCCACATGCTAGCAGGATGGAGGGTTTTGTTCCCTGATGAATAATGAAATTTGAACATACTCCTCCCTCAGAAAGGGGTCTGGATTTGGGGGAGGTTCCCCCCAGGCTTCAGTTTCTCCTTCTGCAAGTGGAGTGGACCTGGGCCATATCAGAACTCTCCTTTCACATGAAATATTTCAAGAAATCTACATTGTAGTGGGGATGGGAAGAGCGTACTACTCAATGTGGTTTTATTCAATAACTTAAAATTCATCTCAGTCTGAAAGTCCATCCAGAGACTGCTAGAAGCTGAGTATGTACGTACATGCCTGAAATCTCCTCGCTCAGAAGGCTAGGCAATAGGCTCATGAGTTGAAGTCAATGAGAGAGAGAGAGAGAGAGAGAGAGAGAGAGAGAGAGAGAGAGAATGCTGGATTCTGGAGCCTTTAACTGCCCCCCCCATTTCCCTACATGTCATGTACCCTTGATGGGCAGATTGGTGGAGAAAGCATCCAGAGCTTTCCCAACGTTCCCTGTCACCTCAGCCAAGATGGAAGCTCACTCTGAGCACTACACAAAAAAGCGCTACCCAGACAACTCAAGGATGTGATGCCAGAGAGAACTTGCTCTTGTAACCAAGCCACTCCCTCCGTAAGCTATTAATCTGTAAATGGATTCATCCACTTACGAGGACAGAGCCCAAACTTCACACCCCAAAGCTGCAAATTTGGAGAGTAAGTGGCCAACACGTGAAACGTGCAGCAGGCATTCGTCCAGGAGCCCAGCCAGAGCACTGGTTAAGCTTCTACTTAGCACACAGCCGAGTTCTAGGCACTGAGAACACAGTGGTGAGCAAGCGACATGGGTGCTTTCATGAAAATTCTGATTCTAGAAACTCACTAGGTTGGACTAGCTCATCGCTGACCCCTGAATCAGGGTTCTTAGCAAGGCTGAGGCCAAGAGCCCTCATTTGTTTTATTTTAATCCTACCATAAAACCCATGGCCACCCTTCATGTCTTTAGGTTTAATTTTTAATGTGTATGTGTGTATGATATGTGTGGATTGTATGCATGTATGGTGTGTTTGTGTGTGTATGTGTGTGCACAGGCTCATGAATAGCACAGCATGTGTGTGGAGGGCAGAGGACAACCTCAAATGCCAGTCCTCACCCCCCACTTCATTTGAGGCAGGGTGTTCACCAGACTAGCTGTCCCATGAGCCCCCAGAAAAGGGATTCTCCTGGCTCCAACTCCCATCTTAACATAGGAACACTGGGATTATAAATGTACGCCATCCGAACCTATCTTTATATTGTCTCTGGGGTCCAAACTCGAGTCCTTGGGCTTGTAAGTGCTTTACCTACTAATCTTTCCCCAGCCCTGCCTTAGTTTTGAATTATGATTTGGCACATAGATTTGAAGACTTATGCAGATACCATTTTTCACTGACCCAGGTTGAGGTGGGAGACACCGGTAGCACATCTATCTACTGTAAACCATTCACACCTCAGGCTGATTGTGTTGTGGCTCTAGAAAGAACAGGTGAAACACGCTCAAAATTTTCTGGAGACAAAATGGGAAAGAAGTCCAAAGCTTTGTCCTGGAGCAGCCAGGGCCCTAGAAGAAATCCCAGCAACTGGGCTGGGAGGAGACAGGTCTACCCCTGCTTATGGGATATTCTGGAGACCAAAAGAAGACAAAACTGAGGGAAGAGAGACAGAAAGACGAAGGAAAATGAGAGCAGAAGGGAGGCACTTTGGGAAAGATTGCTGTTCTTCAGACTTAAAAATCCCAGGTTCTATGGGGATAGAGAGATGGGTCAGCGGTTAAGAGCACTGGCTGGTTCTGTTTTGATCCTGGGTTCAATTCCTAGCACCCACATTAGCATCTTAGGGCTGAAGATGCAGCTCAGTGGTTGAGCTCTTTATAAGCATATGTGAGTCTCTGTGTTCCACCCCCAGCACCCCCAAAACACAGTAAACCGTATCTTATATCACTACTATAAGTAATGAGTTTTTGTTTTGGTTTATTTTGGTTTTTTGAGACAAGATCTCACAATGTTGTCCAAGCTGACCTCAAATGCATGGACTCAAGTGATCCTCCTGCCTCAGCCTCCCACGTTGTTGGATCTGTAGGTGTGCATGACTATAATGAGTTTTATGGGCCACATCAATTTTCCTGATGCACATGGAAATGCATCGCGAATTGTTAGGATGTTATATTTTGGTTCTTTTGCGTCTGCATCACCCTGTAGCCATCAGCATAGTGCCCTGAGGGCCACTGGCAGAAAGAAGCTGGTAACCAGGTGCTGAACATACCCAATGCCCGACTTACTATATGGCACCTGACCTGACTTGTGTCTCCATTGCCTCATCTGCAAAAGAGAGAGTTGGCCTGATGACCTCAAAAGTCCTGCACACGGTAGGGTTCTGAGCTACCCTTCTCTAAAGGTTTCTATTGCAGGCGGCACATCCACAATGACAACCACTCATTTGCCCTCTCCTCTCCCTCCCTCCCAGGCTACCTCCCAGCACCCCAGTGCAGTCCCTTCCCTCCCACAAGGCAGCTCTACCTGGGAAAGAAATCTGAACAGCGTCAGCTTTAAACTAAAACTCTTTAATAAGAAAGGAAAAGAAAGGCTTCCAATTTCCTCAAACCTCAGCAGGACGTTCTCACCCCTTTAACTTTGGTGCAGTGAGACACACACACACACACACACACACACACACACACACGCACGCACACATGCACGCACGCACACACACACACACACAAAATCTCTGTATTGTTTCAAAAATGTGTACATGGCATTTAATATCCCAATAGTTTACAAGGGAGCCAGATGGGCAAATAGTTCTTTGGAGGAACCCCATGCCCAGCATCCTCCACTGTCTGTTTTTGGCTATAGATAACATTCTCAATTTTGGGGGGCAAGTCAGTATGTTTTCACATTCTCCCTAAAAGGCGGTTTGTTTGTGGAGAGAGAGCCTTAACTACTGTGTTCAGTTACCCCTCAGAAGATACACATGAACAAGCTAGGTCTGGCCACTGCCATACCTAAAGCATCATCACCACAGCCCTCATTCACAGAATGAGGAGAGAGAACTCCATGCCAGGAGAAGATATTACAGAAAGCAGCTTAGATGCTACTGTACTCTACAGGAAAAAAAAAAAAAAAAGAACCACACACATTTAAGCCCTATAGGTCTTTTATTGATCCTTTATCTTCTCTAAAGGTTACTATTGCACACAGCACTTGCCCTCCCCTCTCCCACCAGGTCTCCTCCCAGCACGGTGCAGTTCTACCTGGGAGAGAACTATGGCGGTATCCACGGATACACGCCTGATGGAGCTGTGGCAAGGAGCTGGCGTGCGTGGTCTATGGACATGTTTGGTTTTACTAAATTTCAGTCACTCTAGGAAGCATGTACTATTACAAACTCCATTTATAGATGAGCAAAAGGGGATTTAGAAAAGTTAAGAAGTTCCAAGGTCACACAGTACATAGTGATCTAATGCAGTTCGCAGTGAGGCATCACTCCCAAGTCCTTGCCCACACTAGAGCCTTCCAGTCATGGAGTAGCCATATTTCTAAAAACTCTTATATATAAATAACCATCACTTTGGAGAAATAAGCAGGAGAGAGAAAAAGGAAAATGAGTCTCAGAAAACCCTAAGATCTTACTCTAGAAGGCTGAGTCTGTAGCTTATGTACTTAGTATGTATGAGACCCTGGCTCTAATCCACAGTACCAAAGAAATGGAGAAGGGAAACCTCATTCCAGGCCACACTATTTAATTAGAAAAGCTGGGATTTTTAACCTAGACTAGCTTCGCCCCAGAGTCTCTGCTCTCATTGTGCTGCCTGAACATTTTTATCTGATTTCTCTAACACCTTCACAGCTTAGATGGGAAGAAGGTATGTTAAGTAGAGCTCAGATGCACATTAAATGAAATTCTACCAACCTGGCCTGGCTCATCAGCTTCTGGATGTCCCTTAAATATCCAAACTGTGACAGTATACACCTCTCCCCTGCTGTGTCATCAGTCCTTGAAACTGGCAACTTACCACCTGCCTACACCTGCCTACTTTGCTGTATGTCTACCATGATCTGATTGCTTGTGTGACCCCAAAATGTTTCATGTATTGAGATCATCAACCCCAAGACAATGGTATTAAGAAGTGAGGCCTTTGAAAGGTGGCTAGGTCATGAGGGATCCTGGATTGTTTGGTTTGAATCTGAAATGTCCCCCACAGACTCACGTTTGGAATGCCTATTCCCCAGCCTATGGTGTTATTCTGACAGTTTTGGAGCCTTTAGGAGGTAGGGCCTCACTGGTATGCCTTTGAAGGTTGTACCCACCCTTGGTTCTGGCCTACGGCCTCTGCTTCCTGGTACATGCCATGTGAACAAATAGAAGCTGTATGCTCCTGCCACCACAGGCCCAGTTGCTCCCACCTCCCTGTCTTCACCACATTGGACTATGACTCTCTGAATCCATGAGCCAAAACAAATCTTTCCTTCCTTCAGTCACATTGTAGGACCCGCCAAGGAAGGTGTTATGGTTTGAATGTGAAATCTCCCCCATAGGTTCATGTGTTTGAACAACTGGTTCCCCAAAGGTGGTGCTGTTTGGAGAGGTTGTGGGACCTTTGGGAGGTGGGGCCTTAGTGGACGTGGGCACTCAGAGACTGACCTGAGGTATTGCTTAGCCTTGCTTTCTGTCCCTGCTCTGCATCCTGTTCTGTTGGCATGTCAGAGAAGGTGTACCACATACTCCCTTCACCACAGAGATGCCTGCCACCATGCCTTCCCCACCATGATGGACACTATCCACCAAAGTCATGAGCCGAAATAGCATGCTTTTTCCTTAAGTTGTTTCTTAGAAGGTCCGTGAGACCAGACCAAAGCTTCCTTCGTCTTTTTAGTCTTATTAATCTATCTTTCTAACCCATCTCCTTACTCTTTAGCAATTGCTTTAGCCTTCCCACATCGAAGTCATTCTTTTGCATCATAAGGAAGATAATGTGACTCCCCTGGCCCAAATCATCCATGGCTACCCCTGTCAGTTCCATGCAGTGGTTCTGGGATCCACCATGACCTGTCCCCACTTTTCCAGTGACCCTCCTATCACTCTGCCCTGCGTCCCCTCCACGGCAACCACACTGATCATGCTATCCTGCAAGTCTGCCCAACACCTCCAGCCCCAGGCCTTGACACTAGCTTTCTCTACTCAGATCACCAGATAGCCCTGTGACTCATCCTTCCACTCCCTTTAAGCCTCTGCCCGTTGCCCCTTCATTAGGGAGGACACTAAGAAGCTCCAAAGGAAATAGCCTTACTCTAACCCCAATATTCCCTACTCTTTATAACCTAGTTGATTTTCCCCTCCACACTCATCTCTACCCAACTACCACATATTTATTTGATTATTATCTTTCCATCTGGCCCCACCATTGCACCCCCGGTGCCTACAACACTGCCTGGCTTGTCATTGGCGCTCAATAAATATTTGTCCAGTGAATAACTAGGTCGTAGAGACAGACAGGCTTTGGTTGGAATCCCTTTGCTTCTGGGTGCCAGGTATGAGTCCCACAGCCGGGAATATAACCTTGCTGGGCCATGGCTTTTCATGTAAAAATGGGAGAAGTAACGGTACTAACCTCAGGATTCTTATGAAGACTAAATGAATTACTGAGCTTAGGGACTAGCACCTGGCACATGAAAAGCACGCACCAAGGGCAGGCACTCTCACCACCCGTTGCTGTTGTTATTATAGTCACTGTCGTTATTATTTATGCACAGGCTGAGTCACACAGTCCCAGCCCAGGGCCCCACCTCTGCTTCCCTAGCCCTTCCTCTCCAGCCAGAGGTGGAGTGGGTGATTTGGGATGGTGGCCTTCTTCCCTGTGAGTCAGCTGTGAGCCCCAGCCGTGCCGGGGTCCTCTGGCTCAGGCTGCCTTGGCCAAAGGGGCCTTGGATTGAGTCATCAGAGCCACGAGGATGCCTTGGCAGTGAGAATTGGCTGGTAGCGTTTGCCCTCCCAAGTCCTTCCAGGAAGAGAGTGGGCACCTGCCCTGTGAGGCTTTCGGACATTGACCCTTGCCAGCTTACGTCTGTCCATCGGTGCAGCATGCAAAAAGAGCCAGATGAGGGCAAACAGGGAACAGAAGAAAGACAGGAAAGGGAAAAGTCGCTACTCACCTGCTTTAAGCAGTGCAGTGTGGGGGTGGCGAGCAGATCACAGGGTTCTCGATTCAAGCTGGATGACTTCAAACAAGCTCTTCACTTGCCTGGGCTTCATCTATGAAATGCCAAGGACAGCACTGCCCTGTCAGTTATGGAGGATTTGCTGAATACACATGCATATTAGTTTTCCTCACTGTGGCAAAATAGTTGACAGAAGCAACTTAGGGAAGGGGTTGTGTTTTAGCCCAGCGGAAGTAACAAACTGCGGAACAAGCTCTCCCTGCCAGGGACTGAGCTCCAGCCGCCATGCTTTCCCTGCCATGATGGGGTGTAATTAATCCTTTAAACTGGATCAAGCCGATCAGGAAGCAGAAATCGCTCAGACAGGAAGACAGACTCATGGCCTGCTTCCCACTGAGCCACTTCCGCTAGCTAGGCTCCACCTCCTAATGGTTCCAAAGCTTCCCCAAACAGCACCACGGGCTGGGGACCAAGTGTTCAAACACACGAGCCTGTGGGGAACAGTTCCCATCCACATGGCAACATAAGCTGTCTTCAACTTCTAAATCCTTATTGAAGCCTTCTCAGTTCTGCCCTACAAGGTCCCCCAGCCTCAGTAACATTTGTGAAAGGGGAGGAGGAATTCCCTTTTCTCACATCCCCATAATGCTCCCTCCCCTAGAAACAGGAGGAATCAGTTTATCCTTCCTTTCTTCACTTATGCAGTAGCTAGTCATTGATCACTGACTACATGCTATTCCAAGTCATGGGCAGACAAACCACGCTCTGGTGGGAAAAGCAGATAGTGTATAAATAACAATTATAAAGTCTACTCGGGACCAGGAAGGGGAAAATAGTGTGTTAAATGAGAAAGAAATATGGTGGAGCCATCAGAAAAAGCGTCCAAGGTTGTACCATTCTAATGAAGACAGGAATGGGAGCGAGCTAAAGAGGGAAGGACTTCCAGACAGAGAATAGCAGATGCAAAAGTCCAGAGACAGGAAAGAGCTTGGGTTGTTTGAGGAGTGGCCAGAAACCAGTGCTCAAGAGAGTCCCTGAAAGACAAGCTAGAAAGGGCCTGGGCCAACCCTGGGCTCCCCTGGAGAGCCCCCTCCTCTCCAGCGCTCCAGCCTTGCACAGCCTGTTTCTACTGCCTACAAACAATCGCCTCATAAAGTGTTTCCAGTTTTATAGTTGTTTTTAGAGACAAAGCTTGTCTGGATGCATGATGGCCAGAAGCCGATTGTTTTTGATGATTAAATGAGATAATACATGTACACTGCATAGGATGGTTCCAGGCAGGACAGTTCCTGGAATGTGATTAACACTCAATACAATAAAAAAAGAGGTGAGATATTTTCAAAGAGTGACTATGAAAAGATTAATAGCTGTAAAACCTGATACCAACATCTACAAATTATTATTTTGCCCTTTTTTTTCCCCTTTGGTGCTGGGGATGACCATCAGGACCTCACACATGACAAGCACCTACCCTGTCTGCCATTGAGTTATACCCCTAGACATTCTTTTTTCAAAATAAGGCATTATTAATTTATCAATACAACGTATTCGTGAAATTTTTTTCTTTTTTTAAGATTTTATTTTTATTTTTAAGTATGTGTGTATGTGTGTATAAGAGAGAAAGAGAGAAAGAGAGAGAGAGAGAGAGAGAGAGAGAGAGAGAACCTGTTTGAGGAGTGGCCGGAAAGAACCTGAGGTGATCAGAAGTGCTGGATCCCAGGAGCTGCAGTTACAGGCACACTCTACACTTTCAAGGAAAATGCAGCGATTCTTAGCACCAAATGGGCACGATACAAATTACTGGCCAGAACATCTAAATGAAATCCCATATTCCTTAGCATTATATCTTTGATTGGCAGGGATTTTGGTGGAGATTGTCCTTCTGAAAAAAAACTATCATGTGAAAATCAATGAGAAACAGGAAATGAGGGTGATGGTATCTAGTATTTTCGGAATTTTTCCCAACAAACTCCCACATGCTATTAGTAACTGTAAGCTCCTTGGAAATGAAATATTATATACATTGTGGTTTTCTTGAAACAGTCATCAAGTTGTTAGGATATAAATAATTGTTACGCTATGTAGCTCTAATTCCTTCATAAATGAAAGTGGTATTTCTTTTGGCCTAGGAATGCTTTAAAATTTTCTTAAATTGGCAACATGAACTGAGAAAGTTTGGGAATCCCTGCATTACAGGGTTTGTAACTTCTATGTGTCTCTTCTAATCTTTGGGTACAGAACTCAAGAACTGGTTCTGAATACAGCCTAACAGTAATGTTATTTTTCTGTGTGGCGTTATCGATGCATGTTCATCTGTGTGCAGGTACACATGTGTATGTGGGTAAACATGCATGTGGAAGCCAGAGATCAACCCTGGGAATTGGTCCTCAGAAGGTGTCCACCTTGTTTATTTGAGGCAGGGTCTTTCACTGGGACTTGGGACTTTCCAATTAAGCTAGGTGCTGGCCAACGAGCCCCAGGGATCCCAATCTTTGCCTGCTCAGCACTGGGATTACAAATAAGCATTTGCCACCATGCCTGGCTCTTTATGTAGGACCTAGGGATCAAACTCTGGTCCTCAGGCTTGTACAGCAGGCAATTTACCCACTGAGCCATCTCCCCAGTCCCCAGACCCAAATTTTATTCCTGTCTTGCAAGTGTAGTTAATGCAAGATTGGCTAAAACCTTTCTAGGAGGTAAACAGGAAGCTTGGCCCTTTTTATCCCAGCTAGCTAGTTTCTTAGTGAGATGATACAGTTTTGAAATGAGTTGGACGCCTGCCTTCCTGGTTCAAAAACAAAAAACAAGTCTCCATTTGTGTGCTGGAATTATAGTTTTATTATTTGAACTGGGAGGGGCCTAACTGAGCAGCTGGCTTGCCAGTTCTTCTCTGCCAGAAAGACCACAGAGAAACTGCCAGGAGCCTACGGTTATTATTATTGGTAGACATCCTTCAGCTTTTAGCTGGTTTGTCAATAACCTGGGTCAGTAGACTACCTCATGTATTTATCTTTATTGAAAAAAGAATCTATGTGTCTCAGGGAATCATAGCAGGAAAGAACATGCTCCAAGCCTGGTCTTACATGGAGACGTGATGGAGATGGATTGGGCCCGGGTGAACAGCTGGCCACACTTGCTGTAAATGTTTTGAGGGGACTGAAACAGTGCCATGAACTTCACATGTATTCCTGAATCATTCTTCTGGGAAGATTTTGGACCCCTTTCCCTGTGTTCATCTCAAAGGAGAGCTGGGTTGTCCTCTCCTCAAGCAGAAGGCCTTTGGTTTTCACAGATTTGAAGTCTTGTGAACCTCCGCACCAGCCTCAGGACTTACACTTTTCTCCCCCACAGCAGTCCCGTGACCGCTCCCTTCACTGGCTCTTTCCCACATATTCATTGATCCAAGCCCCATGCTGGGTGGTAGAGCATAAGAACAAGAATTAGTGGTAATATCCATAGAATGTTTGTGATAAATCAAGTACTCCTTTGTACCATTTCCATGTGCACCTCATGTAATGCTCAACCACACTTCAGTATTCAACAACAATCCAACAATAAGCTGTCCACATTTTGCTCATGAACAAAGTGAGGCCCAGAGAGGTTGAATAACTTTCCTAAGGTCATTTAGCAAGTCAGTCCTACAGCTTGTGATCTTAAACTTTCGATGATATCACCTCCCTTGCAAGACAGCAAAGGTTTCTGGTCTTACAGGCTTACATGTTAGTGGAGGAGAAAGACAGTGTATTCATCCGTTTTTTATTGTGATACAAGACATCTGAGACTGGGTAATTTGTAAAGAGAGTCCCAAGTCTAAATTTCAACCACAGGTCACATGAAGGCTGCATTAATCTTTCTGAGGACAGCGCCCCCAGTGACCCAATTACTCCCTCCTAGACTCCACCTCTTAAAGATCTCCTATCACCTCTTAATACCACCACATTGAGGACTAAGCTGCCAGCCATGAGCCTTTGGAGGAGAACACCCAAACTATATGAGCTTTGCATTTTGAGCCTGGATAAACTTCAAGGTGTAGACCACTCCTAGCAGCTTGGATGCTCCCCTGCAGATGGCTTAGGAGGGATCCTCAGCAGTCCACCAAGTCCCATCTCACAGCACAGAGCTTCCCACTGAAGCTTTTAGTAGTTGGGGAGAAGGTAATTACAAAGAGCAGTTGGGGCAGGAGGTAGGGGAGCACACCTGTTCCCTGCAGGGTCTCTGACTCTTAACAACCTGTCCCATGATGTCCACGTGCCCATTCTCAACATAGCCCGGCACACATTAGGAGGTAGCATCTTTGTCTTCTGTTCTCAGCTCCAACTGAGACAGGACACGGCCCACTTTACATCTCCTTACCATTGGCATATTCATAGACTATGTCCAGAAAAGTACAAAGAATTCTAATCAGCAGGCAGCCGCTTAGGGTTGAGAGGAAGACGGAGACTTTAATCTTTTTCTAGATTTTCTCTCATATCATGGACCCCGATGGACCATATATGGGTATTATTTTTTTCAACAAAAAGGTTCACAGTATGAGAAATGAATCAAACTCACAGCCATTGCAGTACACTGAGCTCCACAGAGATAGCGCCGGGGCAAGTGAGAGCGGCATGGGCACTGGGCGACTCTGTGCCTCGCTGAGGAAAACTACTGAACATGGAAGAAGCCAAGAGGCAAAATGTCATTGTATGCATTCTTTGTGCAAACTTGCCGGGAGGAGCACAGGATGAAGCACCTGACTTCCATCAACTTCTCAGAGTTTTCCAAGAAGTGGTCAGAGAGGTGAAAGACCGTGTCTGCTAAAGAAAAAGGGAAGTCTGAAGACATGGCAGAGGCTGACAAGGCTCGTGATGAGAGAGAAATGAAAACCTACATCCCTCCTAAAGGGGAAACAAAGAAGTTCAAAGATCCCGACGCACCCGAGAGGCCTCCTTCGGCTTTCTTCCCGTTCTGTTCGGAGTATCGCCCCCAAATCAAAGGAGAGCGTCCCGGCTTCTCTGTTGGTGATGTTGCAAAGAAACTGGGAGAGATGGGGGACGACCCTGCTGCAGAGGACAAGCAGCCTTTCGAGAAGAAGGCGGCCAAGCTGAAGGAGAAACGCGAAAACGATATTGCTGCCTGCAGAGCTAAAGGAAAACCTGATGCTGCAAAAAAGGGGGCTGTCAAGGCTGAAAAGAGCAAGAAAAAGAAGGAAGAGGAGGAGGATGAAGACGACGAAGAGGATGATGACGAATAAGTCTGTTCTAGCGCAGTTTTTTTTCTTGTCTGTAAAGCATTTAACCCCCCTGTACACAACTCACTCCTTTTAAAGAAAAAAATTGAAATGTAAGGCTGTGTAAGATTTTTTAAACTGTACAGTGTCTTTTTGTATAGTTAACACACTACCGAATGTGTCTTTAGACAGCCTTGTCCTGGTGGTATTTTCAATAGCCACTGACCTTGCCTGGTACAGGGTGGGGGTTGTAAAGTGGCACGGAAATTTAAAGCAGGCTCTTGATGCACAGCACAGATTATTTATACGTGGGGACGGTAGTTTTTTCCATCTTCAGTTGTCTCTGGTGCAGCTTATACGAAAATAATTGTTGCTCTGTTCCCTGAATACCACTCTGTAATTGCAAAAAAAAAAAAAAAAAAATGCAGCTCTTTTGTTGACATTCTGAATACCTCTAAGTAAGTACATTTTTTTTATTTAAAAAAAGAAAGAAAAGTCGATCAAAGTGATCATTGGATTGCATCTTCTCAATACTTTTAAGCTGCTTTTCTTGAATCACACTTTAAGGGAAAAGACATAAGGATATTAGACGCTGTGGGCTCAACTGTAGCACAATTATCTGATTCTCTGAGACCCTTGGAGACAATGGATCATCTTGACCCAAACTGCAACACTCATGTTGAGCTGGGAGATAGCTCAGGCAGTGAAGTGCTTGGTTTACAAACACAAGGGTCTGAGTTTAAGCCGTAGAACCCACACACTGTAAAAAAAAAAAGGGGGGGGGCAGTAGCAAATGCTTATAATCTCAGTACTGAGGAGACAGAGACAGGCAGATCTTTTGAGATCAGTGGCCATCCATCCTAGCCTCCTTGGTGAGTTTTAAGCTGTTGAGAGACTCTGTTTCAAAAAAGGCAAGGCTCCTGAGGAAGGACACCTGAAGTTGACCTCTGTCCTCCACATGCGCCCCTCCACACACATGAACATGTGCATACAGAAAGAAAGAAAAGAAAGAAAGAAAGAAAGAAAGAAAGAAAGAAAGAAAGAAAGAAAGAAAGAAAGAAAGAAAAATCATTTTGAAGCTCTAACCCCAATGTGATTGCATTTGGAGATGGGGCTTTTGAGAGGTTCATTGGAGCTCATGAAGGTGGGACCCTCATGATGGACTTAGTGCTCATCTAAGAAGAGACACCTGAGATTTTGTTCATGCTCTCTCCATGTGAGGACAAGAAGGCAGCCATCTGTAAGCCAAGAAGTGGGGCCTCACCAGAACCCAGCCATGCCAGCACGTTGGTGTCAGACTTCTCAGCTCCCAGAGAAATGAGAATAATCACCTGCTGTTTATGAACCCTGAGCCAATGCTGAAAGGCGGTATAAGAAACATGGGTTACAGGAGAGCATCACAGAGTTCCAGGGCATGGCATCTTCCCTAGGAAAGTTCAGGAAAATGCCATCCTATTTGTGTTGCAGGAAAGCAATGATTCTCAAAAACCCTTTCCTCTTAGAGAAACTGGATCATATTTGACACAAGTTGCTTTTGTTTTTATTTTTTTCTACAAGGAATACACATAAAAAGGGCTCACACCCACACCAGACATTGCGAAATGCACTTTTAACTTCCTTCTAAGTTAATTTTATGTCCTCAGCCCTATTTTGTCTTTTTCTCTTAGTTCTTGTTGTTTTTAACTTTTTATTGTGGAAATTTTCAAGTATACATAAAAGAAGAGAAAATATCAACTTTCAACCTCAACTAGTATCTATTGATGGCCGATTGTGTTTCCATACCCGTCTTCCTCTCAAACACAGCTACTTTTTCATGTTGTTAAAGTGAGATCTGCTTCTCATATAGTACCCCTTCTAAGGATATGATTCAGTGTTTGGCTTTTGGGGGGTAAGCTTTGTTTTGTTTTGTTTGTTTTGTTGATGTATCACAAGAGGGAGACATGAGCACCTAGAACTCTACCTTCATGGCCCCACCCCCATTAGCAATGGCTGCCCATCCTCCTTCACCTCAGTTCTTGGCAAGCACTCCTCTCTGTCTCTATGGCTCGCTGGATTGTTTTAAAGCAAACCCCAGATAGCACGTCATTTCATCCAGAAATAGCTCAGAATGTAGTTTTAATACA
The DNA here is from genome assembly GCF_000622305.1 of Nannospalax galili. Taxonomy (NCBI): domain Eukaryota; kingdom Metazoa; phylum Chordata; class Mammalia; order Rodentia; family Spalacidae; genus Nannospalax; species Nannospalax galili. Next base: position 3,731,712 of record NW_008346683.1, read on the forward strand.
TAAAGCCTCCATTTTACTTCAACATAGCCAAAGGCCATTATTGTACCTAAAACATAATAATTCTTTAACATCATCTAATATACAGTCAGTATTCAATAACCTCCTTTTTATCTGTGTCTTTTCTTTGTCTTTTGAGGTAAGAATTTTTCTTTTTTTAAAAAAAAATGCTCATTTTTTTGTTTTTTACATTTTAAAATGCAAAGTCTTATTTTTAATTTTTTCCTTTTTTATTGAATTTTGGCAAATTTTATACAATATATTTTGACCATATTTAGGCCCTCTCCCTATCTGACCCTTCTTATACCCCCCCCCCGAATTTCATGTACTCTGTCATGTATATTAAGTTCTATTGGATGCACACCAAAGGACATTTGGGGACACAAACCTGACTCAAAAGAATCTTTCTATGTAACCCTAACTGGCCTAGTACTCACTGTGTAGCCCAGGTTGCCCTCAGTTGCACAATTCTACCTCAGCCTCCCAAGTGTTAGGATTGCAAGCATGCACCATCATGCCCAGCTTCAATAGTTCCTGGTTAATTGACTTGTTCTCACTGTATCCAAACAAGGCCTGTCCTCACACGGTTGTGCGACTATCACAACTCCTCTCCTTCTGTTCTTGTTTGAGTGGCTTTTTCCCCCTTGTTATTTACTGGGAGGAAAATGGGTCGTTTTCCTGTAGAATTACCTATGTTCTGAGTTTGGCTGGTGGCAATCCCTGGTATTCCTCGGTCACTGTCTTCCCTGGGAGCTGGGAGGGTAGATCCCAGGATGCCACCTGACTCAGGGCCTGTATGAGAGTTCCCAGGCTGAATAAGGATGCTATCCTATGTCATACCTGGAGGTATAGCCCTATCTGGGGAATTCTATTTTGATGTTAAGACTGACCTATATTGTCTTCCTAACCTCCATCTTAGGAAGTCCCCAACTTCCTAAGTGGGGTCCCCAGTGGTCTTAGCATCAGTCACCATTGCCTGGATGCATTATGACAGTAGGGTTTGCCAAAGGATATCCTTCCTGGTCTCTTTACCCTCCATGTATTAACAAAAAAGAACATTTCTTCATCTTTACTTAACCCATTTTCTGAATAACACCATATCTTAGTAGCCTCCAAAGGTGGCAGTCACTTATTTCTAAGTCATGGGTTATTAACAATTTGACATATTTTGATGCATTTTAAGTCATTATTCTTTCTGACACTCAAATGATCCATCTTGGTTTCTAAGAGTCCTTCAGGTTGATTCATGGCCTTGACATGACAACTTCTTTTTTTCTCACCATGAGGAGATGCTCCTAGCTCACCACACACTTCCTACCTAAATCCAGGGACCAGGATTTCACCAGGGAGCCTGGTTCCCTTCAGGACAATAGCATTTGCTAAGGACCTTAAGTGGAGTGCTAAACATGTTCGTTGCTGTTTTGCTGGCCAGTGCTTCTATATCTTTTGGTGGGCACAGGAAAAATATATCCTAAATCCGTATTGACATTTTGAATTTGGTTTTTATATAATAGAAATTTAATTTAATTTCTTTCAGTTTTCAAATTGTATCTCTTTTTCACTTGGGGCTAGGGTTGTAACTCAGTGGTGTAGTACCTGGCTAACATGGGATGGGGACAAAATAATAAAAGGAGGGAAGAAAAGGAGGGAGGAATGGAGAGAGGAAGGGAGGGAAGGAAGGATTTGGGCTCCTAATAATATGAACATTATTACTATCATGGAGGTTTTAAAATATCAGCTCCATTATTATTCATTCCAACAATGTAACTGCTAAATACATATATATGCACATAGCACATTTCTTATTCATTTCTAATAGTTTATTAGATATTTTCCACCAGGGATATGTAGTTATGCTGTGTTGGGTTGCTGCTGTTCTGGTTCAACAAATCCTTGTGAGACATGGACTGGATGCCGATGACTGATTCTGCAGAGGGGCATGTGTCATTCTGTTCATTAGCCCACTCCAAATATGAGCCAGCTCCAGATCCTTCCAGTATCTCAACATGATCTTGTTTAACAATGTCTCAAACTATGTGGGACACAGAATGACCCAACAGATTCCAGCTACGGTTCTAGCGGGATCAGATAAGACCAACCCCTCCCTCAGCCAGAAATGCATCCATGTGCTTGCCTCCGGGCCTCTGTACTTAGGTTTTTCGTTCCTTCCCTGCCTGGCTCGTGTCCTCGCTTCACCCAAGCCTCTGCTCCAGCTGCCTTCCCTACCCATCATCTACATACATCCTCTCCCCGTTCTTCATCTACCTCACTCCGCTTTCTCTTGTAACATCATTTTTACTTCTACGTCATACCATGTTCTGTTTATTGGCTTTCCTCCCTACCTGCTCCACAGGGTATAGCTATGACAGCATATTCAACAATGCTAGTCAACTTCCTCTTAGTGTCACAAAATAGCTGAGAGGAACAATTTAAAAAGAGCAAAGGTTCATTCTGGCTCACAATTTGGATGTTTCCATCTTTGGTCGGTTGAGTCTATGGTAAGGCAATATATGTGTTAGAGAAGGCTGCTGACCTCATAATGGTTGGGAAGCAAAGAAAGTAAGGGAGGAACTAGGATCCCAATATCCTTTTTAAGGACCCACCTCAATAACCTAACTTCCTCCCACTAGGCCACATCTTAAAGATTCCACCATCTCCCAATAGCACCCTGGGCTGAGGATCAAGCCTTTAACACATGGATCTTTAGAGACATTTCAGTCCAAACTATAGTATGTTCCTATAACAGTACATGGGCAACAGTAGGCAGTCAATTAATTTGTTTAATGGCTAAAAAACATATCTCTAAGTATAGTATCTAGCTGCCCATGAGGGACTGGCTCCACATCACCCACAGACACCACATTCACAAATGCTCAGGTACTCAACTGTACTGGTTAATGTTATCAGCTTGACAAACTCTAGAATCACTTGGAAGCATCTAGAATCACCTCTAGGCCTATCTGTGGGGGATTATCTTGATTGCATTGATTGATACGAGAAGACTCATCTTGACTGTGAGCAAGGCCATTCCCTCTGCAGGGAATCTGGACAAACTCTAGAATCACTTGGAAGCATCTAGAATCACCTCTAGGCCTATCTGTGGGGGATTATCTTGATTGCATTGATTGATATGAGAAGACTCATCTTGACTGTGAGCAAGTTCATTCCCTCTGCAGGGAATCTTGAACTGTGTAAATAGAGAAAGTGAAGTGGGCACTGTACAGCCTTCATTGCTGTCTGTATTTTGACTGTGGATGTGATGAGACCAGCTGCTCTAAGCTCCTGCTGCCTTGACTTCTCCCTGATGGACTGTTCCCTGAGTTCAGAATAAACCTGTTCTCCCTTAAGTTGCTTTTGTCAGGGTATTTTATCAGATCAGCAGGGGAAAAAGACTAAGGCATTAATAAAACGTTTTCACTCTTGCACATAACCTATACCTACCTACCTACCTACACACACACACACACTGCAGACGCTGTGTATCACCCTTAAATTTCTTCACACCCAAAACTATGTAAATGCTTTGTAAATTGTTATTTTCGGGGCTGGAGACATGGCTTAGCAGTTAAGAACACTGTTCTTGAGAAGACCCAGGTTTGAATCCCAGCACCCACATGGCAGCTAACAACTGTCCCTAACTCCAGTTCCAGGGGATCCGACAGCTTCTTCTGTCTTCTGTGGGCATTGCATGACATGCGTGCACTTACCTACATGCAGGCATAACACTCATACACATAAAATAAAAATAATAAAGTTCTTTTTAAGAAATGTTATTTTCAGGGGACTAATGGTAAGTCTGACTGTGTTCAGTATGGACATAACTTTTTTTACCAAGTATTTTCAATCTATGATTGGTTAAAAGCAGGGGCAACAGTGATTGTAAATACACTGCAAATTATTACCAAGCATTTCTTTCAGGTACTGGGCTGGAGGCTGAGGTACCACAGGGGACAAGAGATTGGTTATTTTCCCCATAGGGCTTCAGGCCTATTCATCATCTTGCTTCTATTAATGCAGCTGGATACAGTGTTAGCTCTTCTAAGGGCCACATGGAGCTTTCCTACAATAATTCCTCCAGGTCACTTTCAAACACACAATCCTGATAGTTCACATCTCCCCTCAGACTTGGATGACTGGCGTATTTTAATCTCAGAGGACATTTTGCATTTTCCCAGCCAACGTGTTTTGTCCATCTTTCCAACCTGTTGACTGACTATCCCTCTTGATGCTATGTCATTCGTGAATCGGGTAGACCTTTCCCAGACCTAACTCCAGCCCTTTGGCCTCTGAGCTTTGCTTTCCTTATCTCTTACATGTGATAGTAATTGCTTTGCTGAATGTTTATGATTTTTAATTAAATTATAATAATTGTCCAAAGACCTCCCTGGCATAATGTTTACCATATCCTCAACAGAAGTTGATTTTCATTAGTCGGATAATTGCTGAGGTTTTTTGCTGACACAGAACCGTGAATAAACACTGTTTTGTAAGTTATTCATCTACTTACAAATCTGCCTCTTCCACAATCATCCAAATTCCGTTTGTGTTCTGTGTGGTTTGTAGACTATTGTAAAACTCTCAGAGGTCCAAGAACATATTAGATGTGATTTAAATATTTAGAAATGTGTTAGTCTTTTCTCATCGCTGCGGTGTGCTCAGTGAGGAAGTAGGGAGTGGGGATCTCAGGCCAGGCTGCAGCTGGATGTAACCTCCTAGACTCACCCCTCTAGCTTCAAGACAGTGAGATAAGTCCCATGTCCAGAAAGTTCTACAAGCCCCTTAAACAGCACCACCAGCTGGGGACCAAGTGTTGAAGCCCAGGAGCTTGTGGAGGGCATTTCACATTCGAACTGTAACTAACAATAGGCTAAACAAATGACTCGGCCGAATGGCCATTCCTGTGAGGACTAAGTAGAAATTGGATTCATTCATTCATTGGTCTTGTATCCATGTGAGTACATAGTTATAAAACAAGGTGTGTCAAATGCATCAAAAATAGACAAAATGAAGTGATTCGACAATATATCAAGATGGTAGACATAGAGAACTATTTAAGTGTCTTTGTGTATCTCTGTGCAATCCCAGTTTCTTAGATGAATTAAACTTTTGCTCTGGCCTATAACCCACGGCATCATAATCTGCTTCCTTGACCCACCTTCCCATTGAACTTCACCTTGTCCTCAGGTAGAAGAGCAGACACAGGCAGAGGGCAAGACCATCCTCTGGGACCATTCATTCATTCCAGGTCTTCACAGAGGAACCCCAGTCAGAAGAGGCTGCATTGAATCCTGGACCTTCTGTAGCTCCTCTGTTGCTTCTTTTTGACTAATCTCCCTCCTTGTTCCTTCTCAGGACAGAGCACATGGACACATACACACACACACACACACACACACACACACACACACACACACACACGAGGAAAGCAGAGCAATCCCACAAGCAGCAAGGGAGAGGTAGGTGTAACCCTAAGCATAGATATGGTAGGGAGAACAGAGTGGGTCACAGAGTCAGAGAGCAGGACAAAGGCCATAAGAGAAGGGACAAAGCCAGCAGAATGTGAGGGGAGAAAAGGGGTGGAAAGGGCGGTGACAGAAGACGAGAAGCAAGCAACAAGGAGAACAAGAGGACAGAAGGAAATAAGAGAGATGTTAACCGGAAGAGGAAAGGGATAAGAGGAAAGGTCTGCCAAGGAGAGAGGAAGTGAGACGTCAAGAGGAGGCAGAGAGGGGATAAAGTGGCAGCGGAAAGGGACAGGCGGGTGGTGAGGCTGTGGCTTCACAGTTGGAGTTCTCTGGCCCCACACGCCACACAGCACACGGGTTCTCTTGAATCACAGCTCATTTGGGCCTTCCTGTTTTCAGCTTGTCTTTGCAAACCCTTGGAGACCTTTCCAGCCAGGAAATCAAGCAGAGAACCAAGGTTCTCTGCCTGGAGCCCAGGCCAGAGGCCAGCTCTACATCCCACAGCTATGCTTCTCACACCCCGTCACTACCCTCCATCCTAAGGACCAGCTGCAGGCCACCTGCCCCCTTCTCCAGAGCTGTTCAGGGTCCCCCAAAGGGCCCCTTGTACTCTATGAAGTTGGGGCAAATGTGAGTGGACAACATCAGAACATCAGGATGGTGTCAGGGCTGAGGTGCAAAGGACAGGGGACATGGGAAAAGAGGAAGGTGCCTCTGAGGGCCAGTCCTACTCTGGTACCATCCAGCCAGACTGCCTGCACACAGCCCCTCAGGGCCCCTGCCTGCCTCTGGTCCAATATCAGAATGTTCTGATGTCAATATGAAGGTAGCAGGGGAAGGTAGCATGGGGACAGGCAGGATCCCCAAGGCCAATCAGATGGGGCAGCCCTCCCGGCTGTCCACAGCCTCTAGGAATCAGCCTCTACATTGTCTTGGGATCACAGCTATGGAGCCTTGGCTTATACCCTGCCCTTGGTCTTTGGGAGCTCCCCTAGCTCCTCTCCCTTACCCCAGAACACAACTCTGCTCCTGGCCTCAGCCTAGTAAACAGGGTGAGTTTCTCTCTCAAGCCTCTGGACCACAAAGCCAGTCTGCCAATTGCACGTACTCACATGAACACACATACACACTACTGTATAGGCCCAGTAGCACCTGATACAACAGAATATACACAGCAAACATCGCATGAGCACACAAAAACAGACCACATAGTGCACATCAAATACATGTAGACACACCACGCACTTCATAACACACCCACACTTTAAAATTTTTTAATTGGATTTTTGTGATTCTCATACAATATAATTTGATGGATCCCTTCCCCTACCCAGACCTCACCTTATTGCCCCTGCCCAATTTAATGTAATATATATATATAATATATATATATATGACCTGCAGAGTCTAATTTGTGTCCCAAAATGTTCTTCAGTGTACATCCATCCACTGAAGCCTGGTTAATCTACCAAGACTCCGATCCTTGAAAGAAACTGTGTCTCCCCCTCCCAGAAGCCATCATTTGCCAAAATTTCCTTAGGTTGTATTGGGGTTTCTTACTCACTTCCCCATGTCTATGCTAGGATTTTGTTGGGTTTGAGCTTACATGGGATTTATGCATGCCTGTTATTTTGCCGTGAATTCATATGAGTAACTGACCAGCTGTCTGGAAATCTCTGTTTCCTTGTGGATATCTACCTCTGGCTCTTACAATCTTTCTACCCCATCTTCTGCAACAATCCCTGAGCCTTGGGAGGCAGAAGTTTGATATGGGTTTCTTATTCAAGGATAGGCACTCTGCAGCCTCTTGTTCTCTGTACATTGGCCAGTTGTGGGTTTCTGTGTTAATCACATCAGCTACATTAAAAAAAATCTCTAGTGAGAGCTGAGAGATGCATTAATCTATTGGGTATAACAGTAACTCATTAAACGAGTCAGTTTGCTTTGATAACTATTCAGTGGGAAACTAGTATTAGGCTATCCTCTATGTCCTTTGACCTGACTAGCCTCAGATTCCTAAGCCTGATATCAGTGTCAGGTATGGGCTCCATCCTATGAAGGAACATTTAATCCAATTAGAGAGTGTTTGGTTACTCCCATAATATTCGTGCCACCATTGTACCAGTGGGAATATATTGCCAGGCCAATTGTTGTAGTTCACAGGATTCACAGCTGGGTAAGGATGATGATTATTTTCTCCTTCCGGTAGCATGCATAGCACCTTCCAGCACTATGAACAGTAGTCAGTGGAGATGAGGCTCTGAAGTCAGTACCAGCGTGATTTCTCCTTGTTCATTCTACAGCTCATGAATGAAGTGTCTTCAGCAGTAGGGTCTTTCCATCAAGTTCTAGTGGGTAACCAAGAGCAGGCGCAATGGTCAGTATTGTTTGAAGGTCTATAGGACCCACAGTCAGCAGCTTCTAGAGAGGGAATCCATTCCTGGCATTGAGGGTATTTTTAGTCTATGATGGGACAATGTCCCCTGGCTATAGGGTAACTCCTTTTAATCATTTTTTATAATGTATATGTATTTTCTTTAAGAAGCTTCTATAGTGGTAGATTTTCATATGGCTTTTTCTAAAAGCCTTTAATGTCACTTATTCGGCCCAATACTCCCTCCTCTGCCCTCACATTCCCCACCCTATTTAACACTTCCTATTCCAAGGTTCCCCTTCCCCCTTCCCATGACTGTATCGTCTTCGACCCCTCCCAGGAAGCCTCCCACACCTTGTTAGTTTCTTGACCTCTTTTGGTTTTCAACTGAAACATGCAAATCTAAGATTTCAAAGCTAGCATGGGGCTATGAGAGAGAACATGCAACATTGGTCTTTCTGGGTCTGGGTTCCCTCACTCAGGGTGATTGTTTCCAATTCCATCCATTTACCTACGAATTTCATAATTTCGTTGTTTAAAGATCTGAGTCATATTCCATTGAAACACTTTTCTAACCAGGCTCTCTAATACCCTCATTACACTCTCCCATTTAACCCCCTACCCAATTTTTTGAGAGATTTTTTTTTTTCGGAAAACACAAATTAAACCACTTATTCATTAAACTCCAGACTTTCCTCCTGTGATGTCCCAAATGTGTTGGTTAAAATCTCAGCATCTGCTTAGAGCTAGCAGAGCCCTTCACAAATTGTACCCAGAGAATGTTATCCAGTTATTGTTCCCATCCTCCTGCCCAGCGTTCAGGTGACCACCCTGCCCTTCCCAGAGGCCCTGACAGTCACACTTTTTCATTCCTCCACAGACCGTACCTAGTCACACACCCAGTGCATCTGAGAACTGTATTCATCCTTCTGAGCCCCTTGGACCTCACACCTTCTCTAAAGAGGTCCCAGGTAGAATCAGTGCCTTCCTCTCTGTTCCTTGGGAAAGTAGGCAGTGGGAAGTTTTGCCTCCTGCATGTGTCTCCCCTGTGAAGCAGGTGATCTCTGTTAGAGAGCACACTTCCCCCATGCGGGCAGGTACTCAGTAGAGGTGGGGTGGGTGGCCATACTCACAAGTCCTCCTCGTCCCACAGATCAAAGTAGAAAACCAGCATGACTACCAGGACATCACCAGCATAGTGGCTATGGCCAAAACCTATGCCACTACAGAGGCCTTCATCGACTCCAAGTATGACATCCGCATCCAGAAGATTGGATCCAACTACAAGGCGTACATGTGAGTCTGCAGACAGGAGTTGGGAGGAAGGTGGGAGAGGATGGGAAGAACCGGCCACCCCCAAGCCCCATGGTGACCTTTCTCCCCCAGACTCTCCCTGAGTGCATCCTGCCCTCTGGTCTTACAGCTGAGGCCTCATGTTCTATCACAGCTTAGTCACACATGCAAGCTACCCAGTGAAAGAAACTCAGCTTGTTAGGGGGAAAATGCAGGGTGTGTGTGTGTCTGTCTGTCTGTCTGTCTGTGTGTTTTTGTGTGTGTGTCTGTCTGTCTGTCTGTGTGTTTGTGTGTGTCTGTCTGTCTGTCTGTCTGTGTGTTTGTGTGTCTGTGTGTGTGTGTCTGTCTCTGTGTGTGTGTGTCTGTCTGTCTGTCTGTGTGTTTGTGTGTGTCTGTCTGTCTGTGTGTTTGTGTGTCTGTGTGTGTGTGTGTCTGTCTCTGTGTGTGTGTCTGTCTGTCTGTCTGTGTGTTTGTGTGTGTGTGTCTGTCTGTGTGTGTTTGTGTGTGTGTGTGTGTGTATGGTGTGTAAAACAGAAATCTGTCATCCTCTGGAACCAGCAATACCTGTTAGAAAGTCAGATTAGGTTCTTTGGTTGCAAGCAACAGAGAGCACTCCTGAATATTCCATTGTGTGTGTGTGTGTGTGTGTGTGTGTGTGTGTGTGTGTGTGTATGTGTTTTAAGGGAATTGATTATGAAAGCATGGGTAATCAAAAAATTTAAAAAACAAACTAAAACTCCTTTAAATTATTGATTTTGTTCAGAATTTCAGAAACATTAGAAGTCAGAGCAGTCCCAAGAATATGAGTAGCCAGAAATAACAGGTGATACTCCCAGCACTGCCCATGGGCGAGGAATCCTCCCCAGTGTGTGATTCCTCAGAAACAGCAAGGATTCACCCAGCTTCTGCATGTGGGTTAGAGAAAGGCAGAAAATCATCATGGAGAGTCCCAGCAAGAAGGCAGACAATTGGAGCAAGGTCATTCTTGGTGGAAATAGAGGTGCTAAGGCAGAGCTGTGAGTGCCAGGTGACAAAACCAGTCCACCACCCCACTCCAGGGTGGGTCATCAAAGGATGGGCTCCTGGATAGCTGAGACCATAGCCTCAGTGGGACTGTGGAGGAGGCGGGAAGGCTTTCCCTTGGAGAGGTCTTACCTGCTTCTGGGCCTCTCTGCCCTCAGTTTGGAAAGTTTCCTCCACAAATGCTGCCTCCATTTCAAATGGTGAGACTCCACACAACCAACTGTGGCTGTCACCAGCTGTTCATACAGCACTGGCTGTGGGCATAGCTTCATATTTGAGGTCTGCCGTGGTTAACCATGGACAGTTGGACAGTCTGTCTGTCCATGTGCTTCAGTCCAGCATAGCTTGTGCCTGAGGACTCTGTGGACAAGCCCAGCAGCCACTTGATTCTGTAACGGAAGTCTGTCAATCACAGCTGTGCAAATCCTTGAATGTATAGCCTGCTTTGGCTATTCGCCCCCTGGGTTGCCTAGGCCAGCAGATACCATGTCTTTGTGTAAAGGCCCAGGTAAGGGCTATGGAGGTAGTTCAGCCTGAGGACCTGAGTTTGATCCCCACAGCCACATACAAAGCAGGCATGGTGGCAAGCACTTGTTATACCATTGCTGAGAAGGAGACAGGCAGATCACTGGGGCTCACAGGCCAGCCAGCCTGCTCTAATTGGCAAGCCCTGAGTCCCAATGTGAGACTTGGTCTCCATAAAACAAGGTGGATTTCTCCTGAGGAACAGCACCAGAGTTGACCTCTGGTCTCCACATGTACCCTTATCACATGTGAACCTGTGCACATACAAACATATATATATATATATATTTGCATATACATACCTCACGTACACATAAAAAAATTTAATAGGGCTGGGGGGATGACTCAGTTGATAAAGCACTTGAGTTGCAAACATAAAGACCTGAGTTGGATTTCCAGAACGCACATAAAAATGCTGGGTGCAATGATATGCACTTGTAATCCCAGTACTGAGGAGGCAGAGACAGGAGGATTTCTAGGGCTCACTGGCCAGCCAGTCTAGTCTAACTGGTGATCTCCGGGCCAATGACAGATACTGAAAGAGGTGGATGGCATTCCTGAGGATGACACCTGAAGCTGTCTCCAGCCTCCACAAGTATACATTGATGATATGTATACATACATGCACACACACGTGCGTGAGCACACACACACACTAAAAAATAGTAAGGAAAATAATAATAAAGAGCCCGAGTGTTGATTTTAAACTTTGCCTTCACAGCCATGTAGTCAATTGCAACTGCTTTGCTCAGCCATTACCTGAAGCACTTTCTAGTGATGCAGGCAGTTGACTAAGGACATAGTCCCAAGAAAGAGACAGAGTCAATCCTCAAGGGCTAGCTCTGTCCCATCCTGACTGTCCCCAAGGCAGGCCAGAGCTGTCACTGCTCTCGGATGTCCTCTAGGAATGTCTCAGGGATAAGATCACCTCCTTCTGCACCATCTGGGTGAATTCCAATGAGGCACTCCAGTGCATTCTGGAGGCCCCATGATATCATTTCCCGCCTCTCCTCGTTGTTAGAATTTCCATTTGACATTGACGACACCTTGCCCCGGTTTCTTTTCTCAAGGATTACCTCATTGCTGCATTCTTTAGGCTGAGCCTTTCTGGCTTGACAGCTCCAATTTGTCATTGGTTACAAAGATTCCTGGACCCTAGGTTGGTCCACATCCAGGGGATGGGGACCATGCTACATTTCAGCTGAGAAAATCCTCCCTGCCTGAAACCATTCAACCTCCTGCACTCAGGCCTTTGTACTTGCTGCCCCTGGCATGTCACTGTTTTTTAGATCCTTTTAGCAAACACAGGCAGGACATACCTGTGTGTATTTATCCATGTATACACAAGCCTCCATCCACCTGCATGTATGTATATTACTCTATATGGAGTCATACACTGTTGTCTGCACTTTCATTCAGCACTATGTGGTTTGCTCTTGCATTCCCTGATTGCTTGTCTATCCCTTCCTGTGCCAGCCAAGAGGAAGCTCACTTCTACTACCCACTACCCACTGAGTTATCTGCTTGACCCCCATCCATGCGGACAGTTTTGGCCTGTGCCTTCTGGCTCAGTGGAAAACAACTTTACCATCTGCAGCACGTCAGACCTTTGGTCTTAGAGCCTCCACTCACGTCCAAAAGCTCAGGCCAGAAGCTTTTCCTCCACCCACTTCTACAGGGTTGTGCACATGTGCTATAGTCTGTGTCCCCTTGGAATTCATGTTGAAATTCCAACCCACACCCAAGTGATGATCCTAGGAAGAAAGTTTGGGGAGGGGATTATAACATCAGGACAGACTCTAGAATGGGATTAGTGCTTGTTCTAGTTTCATTCTGTTGCTTTGATAAAACCATGGAAGAACGCTTTGGGTTCTGGTTGTCTTTTCTCAACTTGACACTAACTAGGAACACCTGGTAAGAAGAGCCTCAACTAAGGAATTTCCTCCATCAACTTAACCTACAGATATGTCTGTGGGGCATATTGCTGGTTGGTGTAGGAGGGCCCAGCCCACTGGGGGAGGTGCCACCCCGAGCTAGGTATGGTGGCACATGCCTTTAATTCCAGCACTCAGGAAGCAGAGGCAGGCAGATCTCTGAGACTGGGGCCAGCCTGGCCTACATAGCGAGTTACAGGCCAGCTGGGGCTACAGGGAGACCTTGTCAAAGAAAAGAAAAGAAAAGAAAAGAAAAGAAAGAGAGAGAAAGAAAGAAAGAGAGAGAAAGAGAGAGAGAAAGGAAGAAGGGAGGGAAGGAGGGAGGGAAGGAAGGAAGGAAGGAAGGAGGGAGGGAAGGAAGGAAGGATAGGAAGGAAGAGAAAAATAACTGAGCAGGCCGGAGGAAGCAGGGCAGCAAGCAGCACTCCTCCATGGTCTCCACTTCAGGTTCTGCCTCCAGAATCCCCCCTGTTCCTGCCCTGGCTTCCCTCAATGATGGACTGAACATAAACTGTAAGATGCAATAAACCCTTTCCCCCCTAAGTAGGTTCTGGTCAGTTTTTTTCACGGCAACAGAGAAGCAAAGGACACACTCTGATCAAAAGCAACTTCAAGAAGAAAAGGGTTTGCCTCAGCCTCCAGGTCACAGTCCATCATTGAGGGAAGTCAGGGAAGGAACTCAAGCAGGAACCCAAAGCAGAGACCATGGAGGAATGCTTCCCGCCACCTCCATCACAGGCCCATGCTTAGCTAGCTTTCTTATACAACCCAGGACCACCTATCCAGGTAGTAGTGTGTCCCACAATAGACTGGGCTCTCCTGCATCAATTAATGATCAAGACAATCCCCCACAGACATGTCCACAGGCCAATCTGATATGGGAAGCATCTCAATTGAGAGGCCCTTCTCAGGTGACTCTGGGCTGACAGTCAAAGCTAAGTAGGACAGTGCTTTAGAAAGGGATATCAGAAGGACCCCTTACCTCTCTTCCTACATGAAGACACAGCAAGCGGGGATTATCGAAGAACCAGAAAGTGAGTCCCTCATCAAACACTGAATCTTCGGACACCTTGAGCTTGGATCTCCAAGCTTCCAGAACTACGAAAAAGAAATTATTTATTTATAAGCCACCAAGCTTAAGGTCTTCTGTTATATCAGCCCAAACAGATGAAGGTAGTTTACAATGCAGACAGATGCTTCGTTCACTGCCTCCATTGCATCCTGCATCTCAGTGGCTACATTACATTCAGGACAAGCACAAGGACCTTTCTTGCATGTGTGATGGCTTGACCGGCTCTGCATGGAGAGTCAAGGTTAAGAGAGTAGGGCATGTGAGATATGGTTTGGGGGTATCTGTACCAAGAGAGAACAATAGTGATACTGAAGCTGTCTCCTTCGGTTATGTGAGGCTGACATGAGCCAGCACTTGTGAGGCCCTTAGACACATGTCTCAGACACCCAAAGCAGTCCTCAACTATCAGCTCTCCCAATCCTTGTCCTCTTGGAAGGAGAGCAATCTGGCTTGTGTCCCTGCTGCTTCAGCCCTTGGAATGTCTTCATTTCTTATCTCTTTTTACTGGAAATCACAGCATAACCCATTGTGCTAAGAGATTTATGGGAATATTTCCTCTCATTCACACAAGACCCCGTTAAGGTTACCCAGCTACAATTATTCCCATTTTTACCAAGGTGTAAATAAAGAGGAGCATTTTCCCATGATGGTACCAGTAGAAAATGCTGGAACCAGATGTCCAGACATCAGTTCTTGCCTTCTCTCGTCACCTGTTGATCTGCCAAGGCACAGCTCAATGACTTCCTTCTGGGGTCACATTCAGAAACGCTGGCTTCCACTTTTCTCCCCTGTAGCTCACGTCCATAGCTAACTTACCACGCCCATCCTCTGGCTCAAGTCTAGAAAAAGTAGTGAGTGAACAGCCTGAGGATGGGGTCAGCTTTGCGCTCGCAGGTTAGTCCACACCCAGGACGTAGGCTAACCCTACGAGCCTTGCCAAAGTGAACTGAACTCAACCTGACTGACAGAGCTCATTGATGGCAGTGAACTTCTGAATTGCTGTGATCACCCCCAGCTTTTCAGAATTTACACATCTGATTCTCTCTTTTAGAAGGTTACATTCTCTTTCCCTGTTCATCCTTTGGTCTCAGCCACACACCTTCTCTTGGCCAGAAGACAAACAGGTTTTTTGTTTTGTTTTGTTTTTTGTTTTGCCTGCCATTTTAAGTGTGGATTCAGACGTGCCCTGGGTTCTCCTCAGCATCCATCCTCCCTCATACAATCAGTAGCTACCAGGCACCTCCTGCATGCCAGGCCCCAGTGACGCTGAGTGTCCAGGGCGTGTTGTAAAAACAGTCCCCTGTTTGGGGGACTTCCCCTCTATCAGGACAGGTTGGATGAGCACACCTGAGCACAGTGCAGGGGTAAAGGGGACAGGACAGTCCTTATTCCACATTCAAATGAAGCCTTGGGGGTGAGCAAGAAGTTAGGAAGGCAAAAGTGGAAATAAAGGCTGCCTGGGGCAGCAGGAGGAGTGTGTGTGCAGGCCCCAGTGCAAGGGAGGAACCGTGCATGGGAGATTGCTAAGAGGAAGACAGCTGTGACCAGGGGAGAACAAACTCCAGAAAAGCAGAGACAGCAGTGAAACGGGCAGTGAGGTGGACAGAGGTCACAAAGCCGTCCCAACTCTTCACCATGGGAAAAATATTTAGAATTCATTTAAAAAAAAAAAAAAACCTCCAGATTCATGAGGGGCTACACTGCTTCCCTAGTTCTCTTCAAAAACAAGAGGCCATGCATTTTTTTAGCGATTGTTCTGTTGCTGTAACAAGATACTTGAGATAATCAACTTAAAAGGAAGAAAGGTTTGTTTTGGATCACAGTTTTAGAAGTTTCAGACTATGGTTACTTGCCCCTATTGCTTTGGGCCTGTGGTACCACAGTCCAGAAGACCATGCATGGCTCAGGAGGCTGCTCACATCACGGTGGCCAGGAAATCAAAAAACAGACAGGAAGGACTGGGGTC
This sequence comes from Nannospalax galili, assembly GCF_000622305.1. NCBI lineage: Eukaryota > Metazoa > Chordata > Mammalia > Rodentia > Spalacidae > Nannospalax > Nannospalax galili. The sequence continues at coordinate 3,747,361 of NW_008346683.1, forward strand.
CCAGTAGCCCCTTAAAGGCATGCCCCCAGTGACCTGAGTGTCTTCTCTCAGGCTTCACTTGCTGAAAGTTCCACCACTTTCCAAAACACCATGGATTCTTTTCTAATAATACCATGGATTACAGGCTGAAAAATCAAGCCTTTAACATGGGCTGGGAGACACTCCAGTTCCAAACTACAGCACCAAGGTTTTCACAATTTTATCTGATTGTGTCAGCCCTCTTAATATTTTATTTTATGTGTGTGAGTGCATTGCCTGCATGTGTGTAAGTATACCCATGTCGTGCAATGCCCTCGAAGGTCAGGTGTGGGATCCCCTGGAACTGGAGTTATCGATGGTTGTTAGCTGATACGTGGGTGCCAAGTCCTCTGTGAGAGCAGCCAGTGCTTTTAACCCACTGAGCCATCTCTCCAGCCCATGTGTCAGTCCTTTTAAAATTTAATCTTTAGGGGCTGGAGAGATGGCTCAGCAGTTGAGAACACTGGCTGTTCTTGAAAAAGACCCCAGTTCAAATCCCAGCACCCACATGGCAGCTAATAACCGTCCGTAACTCCAGTATACACACACATAAAATAAAAATAATAAATAAAATATTTTTTAAAACTTAATCTTTAAATTTCAAAAGCAGTTTAGAAAATAATACATAAGGTCCAGGAAGTAAATAAATCAGCATGAATGGAAATTACAAAAAGGAAAATAAAGTTGAAAATAGAAAACAAACCTGTAAGTATGTATTATGTGTAATGTGATCCAGAAATTTGAAATAGAGTCTCCTAAAAGCCAAAGCAAAGAAGGAAAGCAGATTGGTGATAGGATCCCTAATGTCCTTGGTGTATGGTTTGTTCTAACCCAGGAGAACCTCCATCTCTGGAAACTGGAAGGCCAACACTGGCTCTGCCATGCTGGAGCAGGTGGCCATGACAGAGAGGTAAGAGACAAAGGACATATGGAGAGATACCAGTCATGGTGGGAGCTGGGGGTTGGCAAACAGCCTTGAGAAGATGCCATCCCACCCTCTGTCCAGTGTCCCTACCTACAGAGCACTTCCCCAGCATGCTCTCCTTAACTATCAACAGCAACTAGAAGTCACCTGTCAAAATAATATTTACAGATGGCAGAAGTTCAGAGAGGAGACGAGGTTTGCCCAGCATCCCAGAGCTGAGGGTAAAATTCTGAGGTCCTTGACTCCAAGTCCAGGGGACTTCCCAGACCTGCCCTGCTGCCTCAGGAAGAGAGATGGGAGCATTCACCTGTCCCCTTTGTGTGCAGACAGCTGTGAGAAAGTATCATTAGGACACTAGAGAAATGGAATGGCCTCGGTCCCCAGACTCACTCCTATTTCCATATGAACAGGGAGAGGCTACTTTCCCTTAAATCATGAGTGTTTCGAGGTGCACTGTGGCTGAGGGACCTAGAAGTTTGTCTCCCTTTTTTAGCTTCTTCTGTTGAGGAAGGGCTCAGTACCCACACTCAGAGCCAGATACATATACACATACACACACACACACACACACACACACACACACACACACACACGTTTTTCCTTGGGAGCCCAGTGAATGCTGCCTGCAAGAATGCAGCAGTGGTCAGGGCATGGGCTCTGGAGTCAGTAAACACTTAAGAGTCCACAGCATGCCACAGTGTGATGTGCAGTCAAGAAACCAAGACAAAAAAGCGTTGATTCTTCCCTCTAAGAACTGTGAGTGAGCTGCAAGCATCAAAACCCATCATACTAGTTTGTATTTTAGGGATTTATCAGCTTCCGTTGCTGAAAACTCAAGAGGTAAACCTTCGGGAGAGACTTGTTTCTCTTCCCTCAGTTGAAGTGGTTTCTGTAGTTGCTGCATTGGGCCATGTTTTCGCCTACGGTGTTTATAGCATCTCTGGGCTGAAAGCCTCAATAACAAGTCCAGCAGAAAAAAAGGCATCTTTCCTAACCACTTCATCCAAAGCCTGGAACCTAGACTTATGGACTGCTTGCTTGGCCAGGCTTGGGTCACATGATCATCTCTGAGTCAATCACTATGGCTGAGATGGCTGCTGTGCTGGGATTGGGTAAACCTATCTCAGCTTTCTAGGCAGGATGCTGAAGAGGGTCTAACCTCTGTAGAAACAATGGCTGAGTTTCAGTGAGTGATGTAATGCCAGGGTATATTGAGAAGTCTTTAGTAGGAGAGAAAAGAAATGCTCTACCCATTATAGCATCAACCATCATTTCCTGCTCCTCTTCTAATGGAGGAGACCATTACAACCCAATTCAATAATGTAGGGACAGCATGAGCACTGAGTTCTGCAATGGGGCACCCAATGAAGTCTAGGGAAGGAAAAGTCAGGGAAGGGTCCCTGAAAGAAGGTGCCAGAATTCCATTTTAAAGAATGAGTGGGAATCCAGGAGAGCCAGCATATCTATAACTATTGTGTTGGTGCCCACTGGGAGCCACTCATGGAACTAAGCCCTAGGGGAATACTGGTAAGGAAAAGGGACACCAGTCCTACCCTCATGGGACTTCCAGTTCAGTGGCTATAAGCTGAGGAAATCACGTGACCAGAGTGACCCTGACCCTTCTTAGCCCTGTGACTTTGGATAAGTTAGAAATGCTGCTGAACTTCTTCAATCAGAAAATGAAGACAAAAGAATCAAGTTCTAGCACCATCATGAGGACTAAGCAATGCTTACCCCAGCACATGCCCCTGTCCAGGAAGATACTGCCCTTGCCAGCAATCCCAGGTGGGAGCTGCAGTTTCCACCTGGGAACCCATAGGTACTAGCTGGTCTCCAGGGCGTTGCACCAGTTACCAGGCACATCCCTCCCCCAGGGGATGTTTGTAGGTGGTCAGTGCCCTCCCTCTTCATGACCTATCCAGACTATGAGTCTTGCCCTCTCCGTTGCTTCAGAAACTTGTCACAAAGATCCCCAGCAGGCTACCATCCTGTGGCTCTATTCAGTATCAGGTCACAGGAATCACTCTAACAGAAACCTCCCACAGGGCAGGATCTGCTTGGCATGCTCTCACCTTCATGAAGTCAAGGTCAGTGCTCAGGGGCTGGACAGAGCTCCCCAGTCCCATTCCCACAGGGCCCACATCCCTGGAAAACTTTAAACAGGCCCAACCCATCCTCTGCCTGGTTCATCTGTTTGCTGGGTAGTGTGACTCCTGGGCAACTGTCACAAGGCCTGGTTGGTGCTAGTCCCATTTGGCTGGAGGGGAGCCTTTCCCACACTAACTTTCCACACTGGGGTGCCTGCCTCTGGGGTATGGCATGCAGGTGACACAGGCGTTCATCATTTGTAAACAGCCTCTGGAAACCAGTTTTCTCTAGACCTAGGTCTAGACTTCTGCCTCCTGTGGGAAGAGCCCTGGCCCATGAGCGTGTCTCAGGGCAGAGGTTTCCCTGAGCACGTGATGTCCCATGAGTCAGCCAACAGCTCCAAATACAGTAGCACTAATCAAGGAGCCTAGAGGCTTGCAGAGCTCCAAGGATCAAAGTTATCGCAAGAATGAAGCTTCACAGCAAAGTCTCATGGAAAGATTAAGGACTGGTAAAAGGCATCTGATAACACAGGGAATAGCCCTAAGGCTGGACACTGATTTATATATGGGCTTCATTATCCTTTTGAGTCCCAAGCACAAGAAGAATCAGCTCACAGATAACGGAAACTAAAGCAGCAAGAGGGAGAGGCTCAGCCTCAAATTACTAAGGAAATAATATCAAAATTCCGGGTCTCTAGCTGACAGATCAGTCCATAAAGTACTTGCCATACAAGCTTAAGGACCTGAGTTCTATCCCCAGAACCCACATAAAAAAGCCAGGCATGACAGTGTGCTGTTATAATCCCAGCACTGGGGAGACAGAGACAGGAGGAGCTTGGGGCTTGCTGGCCAACCAGCTTAGCCTGTTAAGCAAGCTCCAGATTCAGTGAAAGACCCTGTCTCAAAAAAAAAAAGAAAAAGCTGGATGGCTCTTGAAGAACAGCACCTGAGGTTGACTTCTGGCTGCCACACTCCTGCATGCACACAGATGAACCTACCCAACATGTTCAGCATAAACACACGCACACACACACACACACACACGCACGCACGCACGCACGCACACACGCACACACGCACACACTCCAGTTCTTCTATGTCGAGTAAGAACAGATGAGTTGTGGGACCTGGACACAGACAGGATCTAGGAATGGAAGCCACACCGTCATTTATTAATCTCTAAGCCTCAGTTTCTTCATCTGCAACAGGCGTTCAGCCCTCCATGATTAGGTTGTGGTGAGATTAGAGGAGAGGAGGAGTCAAGCCCCCAGAAAAAGAATGGCACATAGTAAGAACGGAGTGGGTGTGAGTCTGCATCCTTCCTTTTACTCCCAGCATGCTCCTGGCTGTAATTAGATGAGAGGAGAACTAAGATAGGTCCCAGGTGATCTAGGTGAATCTGACCTGTCGTTATCCTGCTGGGTGCCCTTCATGAGTTACCCTTCCTCTCTAGCCTCAGTGGGCCCTAGTGGCTAAGACTAAAGAGTGAGTCCTAAAGCCTCTTCAGCCATGGTCCCTCCTCATTCCGGGGCTTATGGCTCAGAGAACACAAATAGATCCGGGAGAGATGCAAGAGCATTGGCACAAAGTCCCCTGTGACTCCCAAATCCAGCCCACAAGAGAAGCCAAGTGTGAGCCCTGAAGATTTCTCCAGATACAACCAACTCCTTGTTGTAAGGTCAAAGTTCAGAGCCCACATCTGTCCCCAGCAAAGCAAACTGGCCCCACAGCCATCAGAAGCTGGAAAGGGAACAAAAGCAATTGGTCCAAAGGGCCAGGCCCCTGGGCCAGACAGGAGCAGTTTGACCAGCTTCCCCTTCCCCCAGCCTCCTCAGGCTCTGGGAGAATACACCCTTTGTCCCCCACAGGCTCTTGTCTGTCTGGGGCTCTGTGCTGGGAGGGCAGCCTAGAGGGATTTCTAGGGCCCTTCAAGCAGCTTTCCCAAGGGAAAAGGGCTGCTGGGGCAGCTGGGTGTCCAGGATGGCTCCAGATGGGGGGCAGGGTAAACTCCGGCTGCTGCAGTGCCAAGGTTGTGGAGCGGCGATGTGGCAGCACATGGCCACCATCTCTGAGGTCATGCCCCCACCTCCCGCTGGAGCACATCACTCTCTGTGCCTGTTTCGCTGAGCCTGTCTCTCTATCTCCCCATTCCCTCTATCCCTCTGGCCTCCCACCCCGCTGCTTACCCCACTCACTGTCTGCTTATCCTTGCAGGTACAGGCTATGGGTGGACAGCTGCTCAGAAATGTTTGGCGGCCTAGACATCTGTGCTGTCAAGGCCGTCCACAGCAAGGACGGCAGAGATTACATCATCGAGGTGAGGCATGAAACAGGAAGGCCCAGCCTGGTCCACCCCCAGCAGGAGGAAACTCAAGCTGAACACCAGCATGGCAGCCATACCTGGCTCCTGACCTGGCAGATGCAGCTCAGGCCTTAGTGAGCCAGTCCCAGAGGCATCTTCCCCTCTGCCTCATGCACCTTGCCCACCTCAGCTGGCGGCAGCAGGAGCCTCCCTGCTCAGCATGCTGACCTCAGCCTCCAGAGCTCAGGGTACCAGCCATAACTTTTCCTAGCCTGTCAAGCCAAGAGTCCATAAGATTCCATCCCATTGGGCCTTGGCAGTGTCCCCGGTGCTCAAGCACATGAAGTGACCATAATTTCCTGGTCACTATGCAAGAATTCCATCATTTTATTCATGATGCGCTCTGGGGCTCCCTTGGGCCAGGCACTGAGGAGCTTTGGGACATAACTTTGAACACAACAGGTACAGAGTCAGCAGCCTTGGTGGGGAAGGAGACAAAGAAGAAATGGCAGGGCATTGCAGGCCATGGGGATACCATTGTGTAGCCTGTGGCTGGAGGAACAGACGCAACGTCAGAAAACAGCAACGTAAGAGATGTTCACAGATTGACAAGGGGTCCAGAATCGCTCTCAAGATCCTCCTGTGACCCATACCTCTCTTCATCCCACAGCATCCTTGTGTCTCTGTGACCCTCCCCACCATCCTCGGGGTCTCCTTGTCCTCTCGTCACATCTGACTCCTGCCTCCCGCACCCCAAGTGGTTCTCCACAGCTTTCACCTGAAACACCCCCATGGCCTCAGGGGTCCTCTCCTCTCCCAGCTGCCCATCTCTACAGTCACACATGGACCTTGTAGCTCACTCCTTCCATGAGGCTCACTTCTCAACCCACAAGGGAGGAATGGGCTGACACCAGGTCAAGACACGTGAGGGGAGCCCTGTGGCCGCCCCTCCCCTGCAGCTGCCTCTCCACGGGTGTGGGCAGCTAATGGGAGGCACATGGCTGGGGTGACCACAAGAGCCAGTCAGTTCTCCAGTCCCTTATGTCTGCCCTGCTCCCCAAGGACCAACGGGCAGCAGCACCAGGTGACTAAATGGTTGGAAACATGTCTCTGCCAAGAGAGCAACCCACCAGGGCAGGAAGGGGCTTCCTTGGCAGTAGGGCAGGGTCTCACTTGCTGACTTCCTCCCTAGAAAGGCCTAAGGCTTCCACAGGATGAGTGGCATCTCTGTTTAGGATCCTGTTCTCCTTTCGTCAGGGACCGCTTTCCCTCTAACACCAGACCAGAGGTGGGGCGAAGGCCATTTCCCCTGGGGTATCACAGCTCTGACAAGCCACTTAGCCTTGAACTTCCTCACTAGGACACCAGATATGAACCTGGCTTTGGCTCACACATGCTTCTTCATCTCTTCACTCTGGGCATTTGACCCTAAACCAAATGAGTGGGATTTAGCCTTTGGCAGGAGAGTAGGAGAAAGCCACTGTCCCATTAAGAGTGAGAACCCGCCCTGGTCTCCTGGATCAGCATTCTCCACCTAGGAGCTCTGGTCTCTTGAGATTCTCCACTTTCTTTTTTTAGAACAAAAAAGCCTCTGCACCCATGGGTCCCAGCTCCAGACACTCAGGGGGTCAGGAATGCAATGTTTCAGGTTAAAATAAAAAGTAAAAGCAGTGGGTTTGAACTTTAAAAATATAAGAAAACAACTTTTCAAAAATGTTCCAGAAAAAAAAAGATGTCTTTCAGATTTTTTTTCTCAGAAACATTGGAGAATATTTTTCCTTTTCCTTTTGGGTTTGGGGTGGATCAAGGAAGACTGGGAGCTTGTTACTTGGAATATAAAATGTATTTTTCCCAGAAAGGGGAAAAAAAGATAGTAGGGATCCAAAAATACTACCCTTCAGCCACCTCTGCGGTGAGAACAGTTTGTGTGACATGTTCAGTGAGGGTGCTCATGGTCCTCAGGGGAAGCACCCTTGAACTTGTCCTCTCTGACCTGTCCAGGGGATGACCTTCCTCACTGGGAAGAAAACATTTCCCTGGGGAGAGCGAGTGTCCACTTCCTCTGGCTGCGTCCACTATGGGGATTCCAGTTCCTGACCTCATGTTCCTTGTGGTGGCTGTTTTCCACTGCACAGAGTGTGGGGAACTAGCCAGGATGGAAAGGGGTGGGCAGGGTGGGAGGGAGGAGCACCGGGCAGGGTGCGGGAAGCCCATGTGCTTTGGGGACAGACTCCATCCAGCCCCATTGTAACTGCTGATGGAGACTGCCTATGTGCCATGAGGGGTCCCAGATTCAGATACATATCCCACCCCAGGGAGCTCCATTTAAGGGTGGTTTTCAGGACCTGCTGACATCCATATCCATGTCATTGAATAGCTTTCTTTTCAGCTTTTGAGGCACACTGGGTGCTTGTACTCACAGACCCCTAAAAATCCCACCAGAAGGGTCTTAGCAGCTGCTTGAACCCTTAGTTAACAGTTGACAGAAAATCTACGCATAGTGGAAAAGGGGTTTATCCAAGGCCTCTTACGAAGTCGGTAGCAAAACATAGGCCTGGATACCCCGTTGCTTCTTCTAAGATCCTACCACAAAGAGCTGCCCAGTACTTGGTAAGAATGTCCCTGCTGACTTAGAACTTAGCACTCTCCTACCCTCGTTTTCATCATCACTCTCATGAGGAGAATCGTAACAATTATAAGCCCTGCATCAAAGAGCTATTCTTGTTATTTTGAGGAAGGGTCTCATGTCACCAAAGCTGACCTCAAACTCAGTTATGTGGTCAAGGAAGACCTTGAACTTCTGATCCTCCTGCCTCCACCTCCTGAGTGCTGGGATTACAGGTGTGTGCCACCACACTCATATTTATTAAGTGCTGAGGATGAACCCTGAGCCTCATGCATGCTAGGCAAGCACTCTACCAACTGAGCCACATCCCCAGCCCATCAAAGAGCTAGTCTAGGATAGCTCTAGCATCCATATCCAGTTCTTAGAATAGTGCCTTGCACATGTTCAGTGCTCAGTGAAACTGCACTCTGTGCCTTAAATAATGAGCAGAGCTTACTGCAAGACCCTCCCCTTCCTCCAGGGCACAGGCTGCCCCTGACCTTCTAGGCTTACAGATGGCAAGTGATAGTTCTGTGAACTAAGCTCTCCAATGGGACCCCTAAGACAGCACAGCACAAATACAGGTACAGAGAGGCTCCTAGGAATTCATGCAGTCCTGGAGGGTTTCCCAGAGGCTGGCTAGGTGGTTCCCGGACCAGCCAGGTGAGGAGTGGGCTGAGGGAATGAGGTACGGAACCTGGAAGAGAGAACCTACCTGAACAAAGGGGAAGCAAGTAGACAGGTTTGACAGGGTGAGGCAGGTGAACACTACTGGCTTGATTTCTATGGTAGAAAAGAGAGGGTGACCAACAGCTTTTTTTTTTTTTTT
>NW_008346683.1:3756176-3779984 GCF_000622305.1 Nannospalax galili
ATGAATAAAAAAACACCCCCCCAGAATTTTTTTTTTTTTTTTTTTTTTGGTCTTTTTGAGACAGGGTCTCCCTGTAGTCCCAGCTGGCCTCGAACTCCCAGAGATCCGCCTGCCTCTGCCTCCCGAGTGTTGGAATTAAAGGCACACATCACCACACCCGGCTGACCAATAGCTTTGACACAGGTTTGCCAAGGTCTGACATTCCTTGAAGACCTTTTCTTGCTGCCTGTACCCAGTGATCACCTGGCTTGTTGACCTACATAAACTCATGCAAGTGCCTCTCATCTCTGGGCCTCAGTTTCTCCATCTATTACAAGAGTAGACTGGGAAAATGTGCTCTCCCAAGGCCATGCACTCTCCTTAAAAACAGCCTGGCTCCCCAAGGGAACGAGTTTCACTACAGGCCTGTGTCCTGCCAGGGCCCCCAGAACAGCCCTCTCTTTCCTCTTCCGTCTTCTCTGTAAACCCTGGGTCACTTCCAGCCCTTGTCATTTTTGTTGTTATGATCAAGCCCCTGTCTTAACTGTTTCCAGCTTTGAGGACAGCCTTGACCTTGGGCCAGAGGAGAGAAGGCCAGCCCCAACCCTGGGAGGGAGCTGGGGTGGGAAAGGAGGGGGTGGAGACCGGCTCCCCAAAGAAAAGCACAGAAAAAGTCAGCAAGTGCTCCCCATCCCTTGGTCACATTGCTGCAGCATTTCTGTAGTTGGAAGCTGAATTGAACCTAGTCCAGGGAGTCAGTTTAGAAGGAACTGGAGGGAACTGGATGTCAGTTGGGGACCCAACATGCTACAGGGACCTCGCTGGGTGCTTTGCATGGCGGACATCACCATCTAGTGGTCATTCTATCCTGAGCCCAAAGTCAGCACTCCTGAGAGAAATGAGGCCCAAAGGCCAAGCAGCCCTAGCTCAGGGTCTCTCAGCCCTGCCTTGCTTTCTCTCCCCCTAGGTCATGGACAGTTCAATGCCACTGATTGGAGAACATGTGGAAGAAGACAAACAGTTAATGGCCGACCTTGTTGTCTCCAAGATGAGCCAACTTCTGGTGCCAGGATGCACAGTGCCCTCTCCCCTGAGACCCTGGGTAAGTCTCTCTCAGGAACAAAGGAGATTACTGGCCCTGACAAATGCCAGTATCTGAAATGGAAACCCCCAGGATTCAATGAAGATACCCCAGGGTGGGACTCACCTTGGGTAAAAGGGAATGGAGGAGACTAGCATGGCTTCATGGATTGAGTACTACTTTCCAGAAGTCCCTTCCTGCCTCTTGTACCCTAGGGAATAAACTCTTGTCCCACTGGCCTTTGGGTGACTGTGGACAGATTGTTGACAGTTGTCATCTTCAGGTCCCCCATCTCAGGTCTGAGCTGGAGAGTACGCACGTATATGTCCAAGAACGCATGTACACATATGCCCTTTGTATGTTTCCAGGGCACCAATCAACACAGACTATTTTGTATCTTGCTTCCCCATCCCCAAAGCCAATCAGCTCCAACCCTTCCCCCACACAGGCCCCACCAGGGACAACCAGACCACTATCCAAAAAATTTGCCAGCTCCCCAGCCTTCTGAGGAGGCAAGTCTCAAATCCTGCCCCTACCCTAGCCCCTGCTTTTTCCACAAAAACTCATCTCTTAATAGCCACAAGAATAGTAGTTAAACTCAAGGGGCTGCTAGAAGGGAGGAGGCACAGGTAACATTTTCCACAGAGCTGCTGATGTCTTCAGCTGTGCCACACTGATGCACAGACAGGTAAAACTCTATCAGGAGGCACAATGAAGGACTATGCATCGCAGGTTTGACCTCAGGGATATAATGGTCTTGCTCCCACCCAGAAAGCAAATGGCTATGGCCATAGCCACAGGATTTCTTTCTCTTCTCTTGCTCTAGGGTCCACACATTAAACCAACAAAATCCCCAGGACAAGGTCATCTGGGGCCTCAGCTAGGACAGCCCCAGCCACGGCCACCTCCACAAGGTAAGACTCAGGACAGCCACCGAGAAACACCATATCAGTGAGCATATTGAAATGCAAAAGATGGCTCACTGGATAAGAGAACTTGCTGTGTAAGCATTTGAACCTGAGTTCAAATCCTCAGCACCCACATAAAAAACCGGGCATGGTTGTGTATGCTTGTAGCCCCAGCCTTGAGAGGATAGAGGGGAGAGGACAGGAAGACCTTGGAAATTTGCTGGCCAGCTAGTCTAGTTGAAAAGGCAAGCTTCAGGTTCAGTGGGAGACCATGTCTCAAGGGTAAGGCAGAAAGTAATGGAGGAAGACACCCAATGTCTGGTGACCATGCAGAAGGCAATCTGGAAACTCCATTCTGATTCTTTATCTGCGGGTAATAAGTGCTCACTCTATCTGCTAAATGAAAACCAGTAGGAGCACTGCCATCCCCTAAAGTCAGGAAAGGAGAAGGGAAGGGGAACAGAATGATTAAGTGTTCAACATGTCAGGCCCTGTGCTAGGCCTTTTCTCAACTAAACTACCATTTTCATCCTTCTAGCCCCTCTACAGAGCAAGCATCAGTGTTTCCCTTTTCCCAAGTAGGAAGTTGAAGCTTTGCCCAGGAAGGCACAAGAAAATGGCAGGTTTACAATCCTGGTCTTCCAAACCTTCTGGAAAGTGTTTATTTCTAGCCACTAGTAGTGCCTGATTATAGATTTGTGAGCCAACCACTTAGAATGAAGGGGAAAAAAGACATAAAAAGGCAAGAAGGCCAGAACATTATCTATAATCTCACCCGTTGAAATTCTTCCTCAAGAATACTCCAGCACTACTACATAGGTGTCAGCACTGGTGGAGGATGGGTATGGGATGAATAGATAACGGGGGCGGGGGGCAGGCATGAGACTAGCTAAAAGGACTTGCAGAGGAAGGTCAGCCATGGAGAGCTCCCACACATGGGCTCGGGTGGACACTTGCCAAGCATCTCGCTTGCAATAGAGCAGCATGTGTACCCTCCTTGCCCTGGGCCAGCTGGGGCTTCAGAGTAGCTTGGCATGGAGAAGCCGGGGCAGGTGGTCTCTTTGCAATCTTGTAAGGATCTGCTCCAAAATCTGTCAGAAAGAAGGCATTTCTGTCCTGTCCTGGCCTTCCTAGTTATGCTTATTAAAGCCACAGATTCAGTGCTTCTTGGGGAAAATGGGCCTTGGGCACCAGATGGCTTCCTCTTCCACAGGTCTAGACAAAATGCCTCCCTCTCCATCCTTCCCTCCCTCCCTTCCTCTCTTTCATCTCTCTCTTTTCCTTTCTCTTCCTTTCTCTCTCTTCCTTTCTTCTTCCCTTTCCTCGTTACTGTTATTTACACAATATAATTCTTTATATTTGCTTACTTTTTTCATATAAATGAATTTGAAGTTGACTGTTTCCTAGAGCTGGGGAGGTGGAGACAGAGAGACTCTCTAGAGTGAGCTGGCCAACCAGTCTAGCCAGTGAGAGACCTGTCTCAATAAAATGAGGACAAAGCTGGGTGGTACATGCCTTTGGTCCCAGCACTTGGGAGGCAGAGGCAGGACTGGTCTACATAGTGAGTTCCAGGCTAGCTGGGGTTACAGGGAGACCCTGTCTCAAAAAGAGCAAAAATAGAGGTTGACTTCTGACCTCCACACACATGTGCATGTTTATTCATTGTCACATGTGCACAACCCCTACACATATGCACACAAATACAAACAGGCCAAAAATATGAATATAACATATTCAAAATTCTGTTCATTCTAGAGGCCACAGTTAGCTTCCCCCATTTATTTCCAAGTATTGCTTCCAGAAGTTTATTTTATTCTCTATACTGACAGGTCTCCATAGTTTGAATGCTCAGATCCCTTTACAGTAAACAGTAGCATTTGGTGAACATTAACCTGCTAGCCTCATACAGGGCTTGCCTTCCATCCTTCCTGTCTATGTTTCTTTCCTGGGAAAAGCAAGTATTTAAGAAAAGGGAGATATCATGGAGCTGGAGGGATGGCTCAGTGGTTAGGAGCACTTCCTACTCTTCCAGAGGATTCAGGTTCAGCTCCCAGCACCTACACAGTGGCTCACATCTGTCTGTGAAACTCCATTTCCAAGGAATCTGGTGCCCTCTTTTGGTCTCCAGAGGCACCAGGCATGTTCATGGTGCACATACACACATGCAGGCAAAGCACTCATACATATAAAATTAAAATCTTAAGCCGGGCGTGGTGGCACACGCCTTTAGTCCCAGCACTCAGGAGGCAGAGGCAGGCGGATCTCTGTGAGTTCAAGGCCAGCCTGGTCTACATAGTGAGTTCAGGTCAGCTGGGACTACAGGAAGACCCTGTCTCAAAAAGACAAAAAATAAAATAAAATAAAATAAAATAAAATAAAATAAAATCTTAGAAAAAAAAATTTAAAGGAGACGACATGAGAATCTACCTCTCTGTCCTGGGCAGTTTACCATCACTATGACAAAATACCTAAAATCAACTTAAAAGGGTGGACACTTTATTTTGGCTCCAGTTTCATAAGTCCACTGTCACTCAGCTCTGTGGTTGGGGCCTTGGTGACACAGTATTCGGGGCAGTGGGAACATGTTACAGAGGAAGGCTAACCATTTACGGCAGCTAAGAAGCAGAGAGACAAAGGGGTCAACTTTCCAAGCTCCCTTTCAAGGGCATACCCCCCACCATCCTAACTTCCTTCCATTAGGCTCCATCCCTTCCATTTATCTCCAGAGCACCATGAGCTGGGGCCAAGCCTCTAAATCACACAGCTTTGGGGGGATTTTACCATCCAAAGTAAAGCCAACTGTGTATCATCAACAGTAGTGTTCTCCAGGCAGATATAACAGCACTTGAATCCAGTTGCATGATTTCCAACTTTCTAGTTTAGGCAAATGACATCACCTCTTCAAACCTCAGTTTCCCCAGTGACAACAGAGGAAATAATGCCTGCCATGTTGAATAAGGAGGATGATCCAGAAAGAGCCATAAGCAATGGTCTAACACAGGGGTGGTAATAATTTACAATCAATAATAATTACGCAGTTCTTACTATTAATAGCTTCTGTCATACCTGAAATTCTCATTGACTGAATGCTTTTAGTAGTTGTCATTAACAACTCTTCTGACATACACAGCCCTTCTCCCCTCCTGCCTGGCAATAATTCCATAGTTATAAATAGTCCAAACTCCCCTTATTCATCATCCTCCCAAGCTCCTGGCTTGCCTCTGCCCTGCCCCCTACTTTCCCATTCTGCCTGCGACTGACTCTTTAAAACCATTTTGAGCAGCACCCTTTTAAAAAACAGAGAGCTACTGTATCCTGATTTCCTCTCTGGCTCAGAGTAGAAGCAGGCTTGATAAAGAGATATTATTTTAGGGAACATGTGGCTAAACACCATGTGAGTGAATTGAAAAATAATCAATTTAAAACCAATTAAGGTAATTAAAGGAAACACTCAGTGAATTAATATTCAGAATGAAAAAAAACAAGGCTAACTTAAAAACATTTTCACCAATTTCTATAAATAACAGGATCACATTATTAACTTGTTTTGAAATCCCTAGTCATTTTCAAACTCATGAAGTTTTTTTCATAAACTTTACCTTTTTAACATCTGTTCGGTGCTTAGGCAAATCTCAATATTTCTCAATATAAGTTAATATTTTTTGTATATGCTCAAATAAAAAATTCTAAATTGTTTGCTTTGCCAAGAAACTGTAAAAAATAATCAGGGTGTTTCCTGATGGATCCCAGGAGTAAAATATAAACTTTAAAGAAATAATTAATGGGTTATTACAGATTTTTCCAATAGTATCAACCTAGGGGTGACAGCAGAGGGCTTAAGAGAGAGAAGAAAATAGATGTTCTGTTTGACCCACAGTGAGTTTAGAAAACAGAAAGGCAGACGACATACAAAAATCAGTAACTTTTACTTAAACATCCAGAGTGTATCTTAAGTCCTCATTCCTCTCCTGGTCAATTTCCAGGAAGCTCTAGAAACATTCAACCTGTTCTCCCGCACAGTGTCCCCTAGCAGTTTGTAAGGTTGCTTCCTTGGTCATACCTGGGACTTGCCTTCACCTCAGGCCCCTTTCTCATTTCCATAGTCACAGAGTCCATTACTTGACAAAGTCCATTCCTTGTCCTCGCCCTCATTAGCAAAAGCGAGTTCTAAGTGGGAATTTTGTTTTTTGTTTTTGAAAGTGTCTCGCTCTGAAACTCACTGTATGGTCAAGGATGGCCTCAAACTTGCCACAACCCTCCTGCCTCAGCCTCCCAAGTGGTAGAATTACAGGTGTGAGCCACCACACTTGACTTCACACACATCCCTGATGTTTCTTCCTCTTCATATAAAGATTCCATCCCTTCTGGATCAGGGCCTCATACCCTTACAAACTTCAACCTTAACTACCTCCTTACAGACTCTGCCACCAAATACAGTCACATTGAAGGTGAGAGGATCAACATTTGGATTTAAGAGGAAATACAGTTAAATACATACCACCACACCAAATCTCTCTCTTGATGTGATTGCCCCAGAGATCCATATACACATAAATTTTGAGTTTCACCAGTTCTAATGTGCAACTTTCCAATATTTATTACATGGCTCTATACATTTGTGATATACTGACTTATAAGTTGCCTTTTTTTCTGTTTAGTGGTGGATATTAAGAACATACTATCAACATGTCAGCCAGCTAACTTTATCCTGACAACACATGATGATCAGCCCATCATATTCCATCATCTAGATGTATCTTTTTGTTGTGTTGTCCTGTGCTTTTGACACACAATCTTCAGTAGCTCAGGCTGGTCTTGAATTCCCTGTGCCACTGAGGGTGAGCTTGAACTTTGACCTTCGACCTTCTTGGCTGTGCCACCTGAATGCTGGGGTTACAGATACTCATCACCACACCTGGTTTATGCAGTGCTAGGAATCAAACCCAGGGTTTCATGCATGCTAGACAAGTACTTTACCACCTGAGCTATATCCCCACCATCTGGATGTTTCTTAATGTTCCTAATTACTTCCCTATGGTCTGGCAACTATATTGTTTTCAGTTCTCACCGTTTATAAACAACTCTATAATGAACATACATGTTCAGCAGTATTTAAGGACACATTGAAATTTGACTCTTTCTTTGGTCTGTAGGGGGCCCTCGTCAAGCTCAGTCTCCTCAGCCCCCCAGATCTAGAAGCCCATCCCAACAGAGGCTCTCTCCACAAGGCCAGCAGCCCCTGAGCCCCCAGTCAGGATCTCCACAGCAGCAAAGGTCACCAGGCTCTCCACAGCTATCCCGGGCATCTGGTGGCAGCTCTCCAAACCAGGCCTCCAAGCCAGGTGCCAGCCTCAGCTCGCAGCCCAGGCCCCCTGTGCAGGGCCGCAGCACCTCCCATCAGGGTGAAGAGCCCCACAAGCCAGCACCACCTCACCCCCACCTCAAGTAAGTGTTCAGAGTTTGAATGGGTATAGACTGGAGCTGGGAATGGACAGAGCAGAACTGATTCTGGGTCAGGAACTTGGAGACAAAGGACCCAACCAGGCCTTGCCTAGAATTTAAATAGGGTGGCCTTTGTGTATCAGGGACCAGCAATATGAGAGTACAGATTGGGCCCAACCATGTCTTACTATGCATTGGTTATCACTTGCTGTGTAACACACCACCCCAAAACTTCCTAGCTGAAGAAAAAAAAAGGTCTTTCTGGTTGTTCTAGTTTACTTTCTGTTGCTATGATGAAACATTCTACCCAAAAGCAACTCAGGGAAGGTTTATTTTAACATTTAGGTTACAGTCCATCATTGAGGGAAGCCAGGGTAGGAACTCAAGCGGGAACTGAAGCAGAAACCATGGAGGAATGCTGCTTGCTGGCTCACTCTCAGGCTCGTGCTCAGCTAGCTTTCTTATACAGCCCAGAATGAACTGCCCAAGGAGTGGTGCTGCCCACAGTGGATTGGTCCCTCCTACATCAATTAACAGCTCCACAGACACACACCCACAAGCCAGTCTGATCTGGGAAATATCTCAATTGAGACCCCTTCTCAGGTGACTTTTCAGGTTGTGTCAAGTTAAGTTAAAGGTAACTAGGACACTGGCTCACAAATTTTTGGTTCAGCAACTTGTTCTGAGTTTAACTTAGCTGGACAGTTCTAATACTGGTGTCTTCTACAGAGTTTCAAGATAAAATAGAATATTTGAATTTCAGATAAACAGTAACTTTCAGTTAAAGTATGCCCTAAATATTGCATGGGATATATCTTTAAAATATATGTATGTGCCAAGCCTGGTGCACAAGCCTCTAATCCCAGCTACTCAGGAGGTTAAGCAAAGGTCTCAAGTTCAAGGCCAGCCTGAGCCATTTAATGAGCCCGTCTTAAAATAAGAAATAAGAAACAAAAAGAGGGTTGGGGAAATAGCTCAGTAGTGGAGCGCTTGCCTAGCATGCGTGAGGGCCCTGGGTTCAGTCTCCCATGCACCACACACCAGGGGAGGGGGTGAACAGTGTGTGATCCCCACTGCTTGCAGGGACCCCATCAGAGCAAGTGCTTGCCTCTGTGAGCCCCATTTCTGTATTCAAAAAAAAATAACAGCACCTTGCAGATTCTGGGCTACCATCATATAGGCACCATGATGCCCGCTTTCTGGTCTCACCATCCTTATGGTAACCAGGCTTAGCCAACAGGCTTAAGGGCCAGCGACAGACTCTTTTCCTTCCTTGAGATTCTCAGCTGTGACCATCTCAACCCCTCACTTTGTTTCAGCAAATCTCAGTCCCTGACTAACAGCCTCAGCACGTCAGACACCTCCCAGCGCGGGACCACAAGTGAAGATGAGGCCAAGGCCGAGACCATCCGCAATCTGAGAAAGTCCTTCGCCAGCCTCTTCTCTGACTAGCCCCTGCCCAGACTGTAGGGCAGGAAGGCAGGAAGACTCGGTGACATGAGCCTTCCTCTTGTATCTTCCTCCTCCTCGGCCTTGGTTCCAGGCAGAAACATGCTTTCTAGGCCTCTAACCCAGGAACTGGTGATCCACAGGCATTCCCATCTCCTTCGCCATGACATTCCAATGCCATCTGACTGATCAGTGACCTTTGAGAGCCTCTAGGGTACTCAAAACAGGCCTTCTAGACAAACAAGCCTTCATTACACCCACCATCTGCTTGCTCCCCTGCCGCCGATACCAAGTGAGATGTCTGTGACTCGTTTTTTGCATTCTTATTAGTGTTTTGCTTGCCTTTGGGCAGAAGTCCCCTTACAGGCCTTGGCCCACTTTCATCAAATGCAGACATTGTAGTCGGACCTCAGTAACATAGGAGGCAATAATTTTTAATAGTGTTTTTGCAAACAAAAATAGAAAAGCCCAGCCCAGGAAACTACCACTCAGCTAAAGCAAGCTTGCCCTATCCTAGGAGCAGGCAGGCAAAGACCCCATCACAGCTGGCCTTCAAAGGGATCTTGATGTCAACAGAAAAAAGCCAGACCCTATGCAACAAGTGGGGCCTTTCAGAACAGAAGCAGAGGGACACCCGAAAAATGTCACCCACAACCAGAGCCAACAACATACCTTGCAGGAGTCCAGAGAAGACAGCTTGAACTCCCTAGGGAGAGGGTCAGGAGGGTTATGCCTCTCTGGCCTCCCAGAGAAGCTGTTCTTTCCTCCTCAAACCATAAGGAACCAGAGAGAATGGACAGACCCCTGCCACAGGATCAGAAGGTGCAGTAATTATATAGGATTCTATATGCCAGCATTTGACCTGATCAGTACAAGATGTCTCTAGGCCACTGGATTTCCAAAGGGTGTCCTGGTGGAGTAGGTTTCAGAGACACTGCACGTTTCTCTTTTGGTGACACAAAACAGAAGACACATGTCAAAGGCTTTTTGAATTCCTGCAGGAAAGAAACCTGCTCTAACCTTGTTTCAGCCTAACCCACGTGACTAAGACAGTTCACCACAGAGCTGGGCAAAGTGATCCTGACTCCTTTTCCAGTGCTTTCCCCAGTCCCAGGATCAGTAGGATTCAGGGGTGCCCCACATCACCAAGCACCTGGTGCTAGAAACATTGTAGGTGCCAGAAGCCACCTCCTGGTCCTGAGAGGACTTCAGAACATAGCCATGTTATATGTATTGCCCCCCACCTTGGTCCCAAGAGGACTTCAGAACATAGCCATGTTATATGTATTGCCCCCCACCTTGGTCCCAAGAGGACTTTAGAACATAGCCATGTTATATGTATTGCCCCCCACCTTGGTCCCAAGAGGACTTCAGAACATAGCCATGTTATATGTATTGCCCCTCCCCTTCGTAACTTGAGCTGTCGTTCCCTCACTGTGTAAGGAAAGGGAGGGAAGAGGTATGAAGTAAAGCAGCTTCCAGTGATGCTCAAGGTCTGTAGATTGCTTGATCAGCCAAGGCCTTTCCAAGTCCCGGAGCATATAAGAGCAGTCACCACGTTTTATTTTGGTTTATTTTGGTTTTTTTTGAAACAGACACGCTCAGCAGCCCAGGCTGGCCTAGAAATCACTGTGTATCCCATGCTGGTCTCAAACGTGTAGCAGATCTTCTGCCTCCACCTTCCACATGCTGGAAAGACAGGACAAGCCACCACTCAGCTAACAGTCATCACTTTTTGGTCCTCCCAGCCCAAACTAGAGTGGCAGAAATAAGGCTAGAAGAGTCTCTCTCCTGCCTTGGGTCACTTAGAACCCTGTGTCTGAGGCAAATATACCTTCAAGCTGGTTTTCTGATAGTTACTGGCTAGTGATCAGCTCAGCATCAAAAGTGCTAGCTTGGCCCGACTGCAGAGATCCACTTGGCCCTTAGGGTCGTCCCCTTCTTCCTTGGCCTCTTCCCTCACTCGTGATCAAGTCAATAGTGCTGCTTTAGAATTGCTGCCTCCTCTGCCTCTCATTTGGGATTCCAAATAGCAGCTGTGGCATAGAAAAGATCATGTAGGTCCAGTTACCAGTGGCCACCGGAGTTGTAATTTGGCATCTAGAGACCGAAGGGTTTGGGCCTGGTAGGAACTGATTAGGATCAACAGCAAATTTGCCATGATGTGAAGTGAGGAGTGAACTGCCAAGAGCCTGCTACCCTTCCCAGCACCCACAAAACCCTCTCTATTCCTCTCTAGGTCCCAATGGGTTTGGTGCCTATGGAACACAATGAGCTCAGTGTCTATCTCCCTCCTTTTGTTCAACCTCTGCTCCGACATAGAGTGAGGCTGGCAGAAATTTCCAGAATGCATCTCCGGGTCAGCAGGGTGACCCAGCAGGCACACACACAAGCATCACTGACAGGGTATCATCTCTGGGACCCCCAAAGTGGAGACAGGAAGAGATCTTGAGGCCAGCTCCCCTATAGCCATGCTTTCAGTAGGTTATCTAAAGGAAGATAAAAGGTCGGTCTATCATTCCACAGAACACTGCTTCTGCCTCCTGTTCCTCCTCCTCTCTTGATACTTCTTCCTGGAACTGTGAAGAAAGCCAGGTGAGGCCCCAGGAAGGAGTCAGGGAGGTGAGATTCAAAATGTCAAAGCTAGTCTGTTACTGTGGGCTCAGCAAAAGACAGTGTGAATGCTGGAGAATGTAAGTAAGGCTTGGTCATCAGCCACCCCAGTCAAGAATCCTGTGAGTTCTCTCCTCCCAACACACACACACAAACACACACACACACACACACACACACACACCATGCGTAGCTATCAACAAGAATGGACACATTTAGAATGTAGTCTTCTTCCTAGGGCATTCCTGGTAATGAGCTTCAATAGCAGATGCTTTTCCAGCAGCCTGAGAAGTCAGGACCCGCTCACATGAGGCACATGTGGAGGGAAACAGCACCAGCCTCACAAGATCTGAAGGATCTGGACTCCTGGCTATGGCAGTTGCTCCTGTAGCAGGACTAGGGGCTTTACCCCTAGGAGTCTATGATAAGATTCCAGCAGTCTCACAGACATACACATACATCCCACTACTCACAGGTAGCTCTTTCACAGAAACAATGCTGTGCTGTATTCTGAAAAATAGTGAGAGACTTGTAGGTCTAGGAGTAACATCACAGAGGCCATGTTTTAGGCAACTAAGAACACGGGAAACGTGACAGCCATCACTCTTCAACAGTCTCAGACAAGGACCAGTAACAAAACAGCTCCAGACACACAGCTAAGTGATAAGAGGCTAGGTGATTTTTTTCCCAAAGTATGGGCCACATCCCTGAGCAGAACTAGTTATAAAGGCAGAGGTTTTGCCTCAGAACAAAGGAATTAGAACTTGTGGTCAGAAGGCCTAGAACCTGTGGCTTGGTCAGCCTTGCGTGTTCTGGAGGCCTGCCGCAGTTGGGCCACAGGCCTGACACAGGGTTAGGATAGATGTGCTTGTCACCAGTTCTGCCAGGTACCTGCCCTTTAATCAGCAAAACCAGTGGCTCTATAAACAAGCCTATGTGGCCAAATGTTTCGGCCTGTATTCTGTCCCTTGTCCCTGAAGCAACGCAGCATCTCAGTTTCCAACGACATCACTCTGGGACTTCACCT
This sequence comes from Nannospalax galili, assembly GCF_000622305.1. NCBI lineage: Eukaryota > Metazoa > Chordata > Mammalia > Rodentia > Spalacidae > Nannospalax > Nannospalax galili. Next base: position 3,768,676 of record NW_008346683.1, read on the forward strand.
TCAGTAGCACAAAAGCCTTTCAAATTCTGATCAGACCAAGCATCCTGATTTTTATAACTATGCATATATGTTTTATCCATGACGTAACACCAGCTTGTCGTCAGCATGTTTAAATGGATTTCCAATTGGCCTGGACATGAAAATGGAGGCACGGGTATATACAGGTCTCCTGGAGATCACAGATCTTCCAAATGGACCGTTTTCACCCATAGACCAGCACATGTTCCTTCCAAAAATTTAACCTTTAATAATTGTGACATTTGGAAATGGAAAAGGGTAAATGGGGAAAGTCTCTGTGCATAGACTCTGAAACGTTATATGTTGTGTTCTGCTTTGTTTTACAACTTTGACCCAAAGGAAGGCTAGCATTTTCCCTCCAAGCTGACTTAGTAAGGCTGAGACATAAAAAAGACCCATTCAATCTGTGCACAATGAACAGGGACTTACAAACAACAGCCTCCAAGGGCACCTCTACCAGCCAGAGCAAGCTTCTCCCAGAACTTCCTCCCGTCAACATTAGATGATGCTGTGCTGTGGCTGATGGAGAATCAGCTCTGGGGGCACTGAATATGCACACCATTTCTTTTCCCTTAATTGCCTGAGGCCTCTGGGTTGCTGCGTCCACTGCAGTCAGTTCTATTCCCCAAGTTTCAGGCGTGACAGGTCTTTACTCACATAACAGATCAGCAGCAAACCTTGGACAACTAAATATCCACTGCCACCAGGAATTCTCTGAATATCCGAGAAAGGCGCAGAAAGGCGCAGTGGAGACGCAAGCTGCCAGAGATCTGACACAGGCCCAGGGAGCAACAACTCAAAGCAGCTGCTGGGCAGAGTCAGGTGTTCAGGACACACTCTCCTGGAAAGTTGTGAAATTAATAAAGTGTACTCGATGTACTAAGATTGGAGAAAGGGGATGTTTTCTTAAGTGTGTCAGTGCCGGAAAGTCACCTGGGGCTAATAAAATGAGAAAATAGAGAAATGAGGAAAACAAAAATCAGTGGCAGGTTTTATGTTTTTTAATGCCCAACCACCTCTTCTGCAAGGACTCTGAAAAGGGGAGAAGACAGAATAAGAGAGAGACACTGGCCCCCAGTGAGAGTAATCCCAGGGCTACATGAAGGCACGGGACCGCAGGGTTGCCACACTGGGAGTTGCCATGGCAGTGTAGGTCAGAGGTGGCAGGGAGCACTCTAAGACCATGGCACTGAGACTTGCACAGAAAAAGCCCAAGATCCAGGATAGGAAGTGGCCTTCTACACATTTGCCCCGACAACCAAACACTTCCCAGCTTTCCAAACAAGCCCTAGGACCCAGTGCCCACCCCTCCCAGCACCAGCCACAGGCTGATCCCTCGTGCTTTATTCAGCTTCCAAAATCAGCTTGGTGGCTCATTTTGTTTGTGCACTCTGAACTGGTAAAAGGCTGCAGGTTAGTCACGGGCTGGCTGGTTAAGCCATCCTTGCACATACAAGTGGTAACTTAATTAGTGCGGGGACTAGCCCATTCATTGCCTGGGCCCTTTCACACACATCCCATTTCTTTATCCCAGAGCCAAGCTGGCTGGTTGCTAACTAAGCTGACAAGTGTCGGAAGCTATCCTAGACCCCTGTGCATCCAACTGATTAAGTTCAGTCTAATATTTAGACTCTAATCGGAGGCAGCACTTCGGGCTTGATGGGAGACAAATGAGAAGGTTGGGCGACAAGCAAGCCAAATTGGTCCATTTATCAGGCACAGTGCATAAAGAACATAGAAGCTCCCTTGTGTTTCCACAAAGCACGTAGCCCAAACTGATGAGGCATGCACACTCAGCCTCATAGTCAGACCTAAGGGTTTGAGACACAGGAACAAAACAAAATCGTGCACAGCTTTTTGTTGAGTCTAGAGAAAAACAAAGTAACATTTCTGTGCTCCCCAAAACAAAGTAATACTGCTGTGCTTCCCAAAACTATGTATAAGCACTACAACTCATGCCAGAATCCCAGTAGAAAAAAACAAGTCAGTTAAAATTAAATCTTTTGGGACTGGGAAGATAGTCCAATCAATAAGGTGCTTGCTATGGCAAGCATGAGGACCTGAGTTTGATTCCCTGAACCCACAGGAGCCGGGTCATCTCAGTAGCATTGGTAATCTCAGCACTAGGGAGGCAGAGATAAGTGGATCCTGGAAGCTCGCTGGCCAGCTGGTCTAACCTAATCAGAGTTCCAGGTCAAGTGAGAGACCCATGTGCACATACAAACACAGGTGAAACTACAATCTCTTTACATGACTTAACCTAGAGCATTGCAATAAATAACCTTATCCATATGGAGCACTGCCCATGCCGGGGCACAGCAAAGAACCAGGGGCCTGCCCAGCTCTTCTCCAAGGCTCTGCGAATGGGTGGGGTAGGAGGAAGACAGGCTTTGGAACCCGCTCTGAGCAGAGGAAGAGGGAGGCACATCTACCTCCATCAGGCTCTTGTAGTGATACCAAATTAAGCAGTGGCCTCAGCAAATGGGAATAACCAGGGAAGAGCTAGAGAGATCAGAATTCAGGTTTTTACACAGCGAGTCACAACATACACTGGAAGGAAAGGGCACTTCTCAAGACTCAACTACCAGCCATGCCAATGGGCAGTTTTCATTTATAAATACTGGGAAGGAGAGAGATGCAAGTTCCTAGTAATACAAAATGATTAAAGGGAAAATTAGGGGCAGAGAGAGACATAGAGGTCACAAGCCAATGTGCTACAGCTCTCTGTACCCTTCTCCAGTGCTCACCATGGGCGTCTAGGCTATTATGCTCCCATTATGACATATGGAGATCTCCAAAAGCCATGCAGTGACCAAGCTGCTGCCAAGCCATGATTTCATGTCATCAGCAATACACAAACTCAGAAGTCTGACAAGAACACAGGATTTTACAAGCATCTGCATACAAAATGAGCTAATAGTCAAGAAGAAATGCTTTGACTATTTGTAAGAAGCTATTTTGAGGTGCCCAACTCTAGGTTTAGGGCAACTCTACTAATACTGCAACTCAGATTTGTAACACCTGCCAGTAAGGCCAAAGTAAAACTGAACAACAGTATCTGTGTCCCAAGATGTCAGCACCATCAGGGCCTCCCAAGAGCCATTTGAAAATGACTGTTCTAGGGACTAGAGAGATGGCTGGGGCTGGAGAGATGGCTCAGTAGTTAAGAACACTGGTTGTTCCTGCAGAAGAGCCGGGTTTGAATCCCAGCACCCACATGGCAGCTGGCAGCTGCTTTTGACTCCAGTTCCAGGGGATCTGACAGCCTCTTCTGACCTCTGCAGGCACTGCACAACAGGGGTGCACTTACCTACATGCAGGCAATATACGCATACACATAAAATAAAGATAATATATATAAAAAGTTGATTGTCTAAAACAAAAAAAAAAAGAAAAGAACTGTTCTGTAAACTTGTGTCAGTGTTTCTGGTGTTCACTGTCTCCCATGCCTACACCTACACAACACACCATGCAGAACTTAACGTACAGACCACAAAGATACATACTGGAAAAGTAGAACCTAGGCCCATCAAAACTTCAGGGGGATCCTTCAAGTCAAACCCAAATAAAGATCTATGGCAAACACTGGACACTTAAAAAAAGGCTGCCCTGTAGCTCAGATATCATATAATACCACAGAAATATCAACTGCCCCAGTCCTCTCCCTGTGCTAAAGGTCACACACGCTTCTAGAAAAATCAGACTGAATTTTCTTCACTGTGATGGAAAGACTCAAAACACACGTGTAGCCAAAAAAATTAAATCTCACTTGTATATAGGATTCAGAACATTCTTGCAGCACACATTCCAAGTTATTTCCTTATGTGCAAAACAGGTTTCCTAAAAAGCAGGAAGACACTGGCAATATTCCTATTTTCTGCAGATGCTAAGAGTATTTATTCCTATATTGTAGTTCAGATTTTAATTCCTGTCACTATAGCATGCTTCTATAGTTGTTTGTATAAGTCATTTGTGCTTGGGCTTTTTTCTTGATGTAGAAAAAAAAAATAAATCTTGAATTTTGAGTACTTTGTTTTAAAAGCAAAACCTTCTAATAAGAGGGGCTATCTCTAAAGAACAAATATCTAACATCACTCAAAGAACTCTGCTGGTATTTTGTCTCTCTGGGGCTGGAGAGAGATGCTGAGCGCATTAGAGCACTGGCTGCTCTTACAGAGGACCCAGGTTCGGTTCCACATCCTGGCTAACAGCTGTCCATATGTAACTCCAGTTCCAAGGGATCCGATGCCCTCTTCTGGTCTCTCCAGGCATTGCATGCACAGGTACATTTACAAACACATAAATTTCTTTAAAGACACTGTCTCCTTAGACACAATGGGTTCAAAACACAAGGGGGGAAGCACAGGGGAAGGAAGCTGTACTAGCGCGGTGGTCTTCAGACACTGCTGCTTCAGAGCCCTGAGCTTCCCCACAGAACCCAGAAAAGGCTGCCAAGGAAGGAAAAGCGGGCCCACTCCAAGTCCAACCAAACTAGCTCTACTACTAGGGTTTATAAGCTGAGCTTTCACATTACAGAATACCACAGAAAAGCAAAACAACAGAGAACATTCCTATATTCAATCACCTCCCTACAATCAGTAGATTCTGATAATTCTAATATACAAGTAACACTGTGAATCTGGTCTGACTATGGGATACATGTGTAGTAAAAGTCAAGACTGCCGTGTAACTTTTATTTTTATTCATCTGGCACAGAACATTATCAGTATCACAAGCTCCATCCACATGGGGAATCCAGAACAGAGAGGTCAGTAGCCAACTATTCCCAAAGCCATCCCTGATAGGTCAGCTTGGGCTTAGCACCCCTGAAACCATGAACATATCCACTGAAAGGCTCTGGGAGTCCAATTCTCACTGCCCTAACCAGAAAATGACACTATAGATCAGCACGCGAGGAAATAGCATATGTAGCTTTAACAAAACGGAGCTCCAAGGGGAGAATGCAAATCAGTTACATGAATGGTAGCCTGCTGTCAGTTGACCGACCCCTGCTGGGTCTGAAGGGAAATCTGCTGTTGGGGCCACCCCTTCCTGGCAAGAGGGGGTTTGGTCCTGGAAGAGGGCCAATTGGATCAAAACGTGGTCTGAGTGGAGGGAACTGGCTAGGTGTAGACCCTGGCCCTGGGATGAGTGAATTGATTGGATCCCCAACACAGGGAATTATTGGTCTTTCATCATATTCACCACCAATGATTCCGGGAGGAAGGAGTGAAGTGGGAAGAAAGGGCCTGGGATGTAAGGGGTTGGGACAGAACGGGATGGGGTGGGCTGGCGGTGGCAAGAACATCGCATGCCGTGCTCTCTGAGCCTCTTTTCTTTGTATGTGCCTCTTTCTGTACAGCTGTAGAAAAAAAAAAAAAAAAAAAAAAAAAAAAAAAAAAAGCATGGTGCTATGGTAAGTGGTTTGGAGGCTATCCCTAAGTTCTAAGTTGCATTCACTGTAAGCGGATCTATACTTTTCTTTTCCCATACTGTCTGGGCTGACAAAGCAGTGCATGGAACACAACTGGTATCAGTTCCTAGCCACATGATCAGGGCAGCATCTCCAGACACAGTCAAGTGAGCTCTGTTCTTTAAGCACCGCCCAGCTCTTGTCTAGTCTGAGGTAACAATAAATCCACAGGTGGGCTAACTCAATGACAGGTACTTTTCAGAATGTGATCTAGAGCTCCCAGGCTGATAAGTGAGTTAGGTTAGCCTTTTCTGCTGTGGGAATTTAGATATTTGTGGAAAGTATCATGCTATGAATAAAGTTCAGGTACCTGAAGAGTGAAGGGCAACTTAATTTTTTCACCTAAATTATGTCCTTAGTGGATCTCAATTTTAGAGACCAGAGCACTCACTCAGAGCAGCGCTGTGCACTCAGTGTGTCTAAGGACGCCCCTTCACTCCAGGAGCGTCTCTCAGGCCTAGCAGTATCTTTTACAGCAACAAGCTGCAGAAAAAAGCAGTTCTTTCATTCTTTTCACAGTGTACCATGCTAACTAGCTAACACTTAACCCTAACCCAGCACAAAGACAATTCAAATTTTTTGTGGGAAAAAAAGCCTCCTTTGTGTTTAGATGAAAACTGCATTAAGATTTTTCTCTATGATTATGAGAAAACAAGGACTAAGTCTAAAGTCGAAAACATTTTCATTTACAAATATTTAACAATACACTTAATTAAAGCTGATTCTATTACATCATATTAAAGTGAAAAATGCCCTTCTTTACTGATTCTCCATTATTCCTGGATCATGAATGTTAGTCTTCATATTTAAAAATACCTACTTCTTTCCAATCTGTGTCTCGACCTCTGACAGTTCCATCTATAAAAGTAAAATAAAAATAAGGAATTAAAAACCCACTTCATTCATCCAGTATTAAATGGTGAAACTTAACCACTCAGCATAAACAACACGAGGTTCGAGCATGCATGCACACGACACACACACACACACACACACACACACACACACACACACACAGAGTCCATCATTACTTTCTTGAGTCTAACTAAACCCTTTGACAGGTCACGTGGTCATCACTGCTCTGTGCTACCTGGTGATTCAAGCAGTGACCCCTCAGGGACTCTGCAGGGCAACCAGAGGAAATGTTCTGTTCCCTGAGTCACTGGTCCCACAGACTCATAGAGGTGTGCCTGCTGCTTCTAAGCCCATGCCTCCAGTTACACCTACCTGGGTGACAGCCCAAGTGTCTGCATTATAACCCACATTCATTACTGGAAGTCAAACTGACCCAGGCTTTCTTCTGTAGGTGGATTACATTACTCTACTACTTCCTTCCCAATCATGTTCTCAATAGCTTTATCTATCAAGAGTGCAACTATGGGACCCGGAGAGATGGCTCAGTGGTTAAGAGCACTAGTTGATCTTCCAGAGGACCCAGGTTTGATTCCCAGCACCCACATGGCAGCTAACAATATCCGCAACTCCAGTTCCAGGGGCTCCAACGCCCTCTTCAGGCCTCCACGGGCACTGCACACATGGGTACACTTACATGAAGGCAGAGTATTCATACACATAGAAAAAAAAGAAATTTTAAAAGAGTACAACCATGTACAGAAGTATTTTAAATGGACTTGTTTGAAATACATGAAACTAGGAAAAGCTTAATCAACTTCAGGTCCAATGATGTTTAGGCAAAAAGTGCTGGTGTTTTTTTCTACAAGTCATTACATTAGCTTGGGAGTTTATAAATGCTCTGGCCCCACAGAGTATTTATACACTCAGCTCACTAAGAGCTATGAACCACAATTGGAAATGAGATACACACTGATGTCAGCTGAATGCATAGTGAAAGGGCGCTCCTCTTAAAACTTTTCTATGAAGCCTGCTTTTTTTATCAGTTGGCCACATATGCTTGCTTGCTACTTGGCTTTTTTTTTTTTTTTTTAAACTATTTGTTCGACTGGTTTACTCTGTAACCCAGACTAGCTTTAGAATTACAGCAACCCTCCTGCCTTAGCCTCCAAATGCTGATATTACAGGCATGTGCCACCTACTCCTGGTCTATGTAGTGCTGGGGATAGAGTCATGGGCTTTGTGGATGCTAGGCAAGCATTTTACCAACTGAGCCACATCCCCAGGCCTGTCTTATCTTTTTAACTATGGCTTTCTTTCTATATAACCGAGGAAGAGGGAGGGAACCAACTAGGCCATTCACACTTCTTACACTTTGAAACTTAAAAATTTAAAACTTTAAAACCTCAAATGACTCGAGATATTCTATTTAAAAGAAAGAATAAAAAAAGAGAGAAAAAGAGTAAGAAAATCCACCCACCCAATTTCCACAGCTAAGATAAAATGTTAACAAAGCATTTTTATTAAAATGTTTATAATAGACACGTTTACAAATTTTTTTGGTCTTTTTGAGACAGGGGCTCTTTGTAGCCCCAGCTGACCTGGAACTATGTAGACCAGGCTGGTCTTGAACTCACAGAGATCTGCCTGCCTCTGCCTCCCGAGTGCTGGGATTAAAGGCATGAGCCACCAAGCCTGGCTTTTTTTTTTAATGTGTGGTTTTGTGTGTGTGTGTGTGTGTGTGTGTGTGTGTGTATAAGTGCACCTGTGTCATGTAATGCCCTTGGAGGACAGAAAAGGACACTGGATCCTTTGGAACTGGAGTTATGGCCAGTTGTTAGCAGCTGTGTGGGTATTGGGATTTGAACTCAGATCTACAAGAACAGCCAGTGCTCTTAACTACTAAGCCATCTCTCCAGCCCCTACAAATATCTTACATTGCAACACACTGAGTTTAACTGATCCAGTTTATTCCTGCCTTTCTACTGTGCTTCAGTTGTTTCCTGTTTTGTAAAATGACCCATTAATTTCATGACCCATTCCACAGTCAAACAACAGCTTCAAAAACAGATTATGTGGTGACACATAATGGCAGAAGAGAAGTTCCATAATCAGGCTTTTTGGGCCTCAATCTGGAAATTGTGGCTCACAAGTTCTATTGTGGCCATCACTGCTGTGATGATCACCAGGTCACAAACGTGACTACCAGAAACAAAGCTGCCATAGCAGCACGCCAAACGTTGACACACTGGCCCAACCAGGGCAGCAGGGTGGAAATGTAGTATTTCTGTCACACTGGAGATGGTCTTCAGGGAGAGAATAAACGTCTCTTCTAGTTTTCTATTCTGAAATAATCATCTATGGAACCCAGAGCTGCACTGCAGAACACATAAGTGAAAGGGGAGAATTTTTGTGGCAAAGGCAAAGTTAAAAGCCCAGGGTCTCTCTAAAACAATTCCTTACCATCTGCAGCTCGAAACAAAACGACAAGAAAATAAATAAACCCACAAATAAAAACTTTTTAGCCAGCTGAGTAACACCACGGCACCATGATGAGAAGCAGCCTTTTCTTGTTAACATGTCATTATGTAAATCACCTCGAAAATCCCGCAGATACAAACACCGCCACAGCAGGGGGTCATTTGAGGTAATGAAGAGGTCACGACAGACTGCAGACAAAGCCAGAACGGAAGGAACATCCAAGAGTCGGAAGATGCGTAGTTTCAGCTCCAATGGGAGGACAACCAGCCCAAATACATCTGGAAGGTTCAGTGCTAAATGGAGAAAAAAAGCAGCTACAGACATTACTGAGTAAAGAACACCCAGGTTTCCCCAAGTGATCATCAGAGCTCCCACTCATTTCTCTCAGAGCAGCAGTCCTTGTTATCCAGGTATGCACCACTGCAACCAGCTTCGACCCTAGGCATACCTTATTACCAGCACAAAACCACTAGTCTTATTCCACTTACATTATGTAGAAAGAAAAAATATTATTTTTGAAATACTGGGGACTGAGGCTGGAGAGATGGCTCAGTGGTTAAGAACACTGGTTGTTCTTGCAGAAGACCAGGTTCAAATCCCAGCACCCACATGGCAGCTAACAACTGTCCATAACTGCAGTCCCAGGGGATCCGACAGCCTCTTCTGACCTCTGCAGGCATTGCACAACACAGGAGCACTTACCTACATGTAGGCAATACACGCATACAAATAAAATAAAAATATAAAATAAAATAAAATACTAGGGAATGAACCTATGGTCTTCCACATGACTAGCAAGTGCTCTACCACTAAGCTTCATCCCCAGCCCCATATATTTTTTTAATATTTTATTTATTAATTTTATTTTGTGTATATGAGTGTTTTACCTGCATGGATGTGGGAGCACCATGTGTGAGCAATGCTTGCAGAGACGAGAAGAGGGTGTTGGATCCCCCTGGAACTGGAGTTTTGGATGGTTGTTAGCTGCTATGTGGGTGCTGGGAACTGAACTCAGGTCCTCTGCAAGAGCAGTCAGTGCTCTTAACTGCTGAGCCATCTCTCCAGCCTCTCAAATATTTTTTAATTCAGATGAAATAAACAACTGTGACAACTGCTAAATACTTGACAATGGTCTCTTTTGTCTCAAGTAACATTCAGTGCAACAAAATTCCTCATTCAACCAAAGCAAACTCTGCCACTTACCACTTGTCTCTGGACAAGCTGTTTACACTCTGACTCATCCTCTCATTTATAAAATAATATTACATACCATATACCACTCTGTATTACTGTGAGGATTACATGTGCTAATAATATACAGTATGAACTGTTTAGAACAGTATTTGATCTATCACAAGCAAGTGAAACTACTATCATTTGATAGCAGGCTGATGGAAAGGATGATAAACTCAGAAGTTAAGGAAAGAAAGGAAAAGTCCTAAAGTCAAACAAAAGTTACTTTTAAATTATAGGTTGAATATCTTTCGTCTGAAATGCATTCAGATTTGAGTATTTACATAAAATACTCTGTATCCCTATCCCAAAAATCCAAAATACAAAGTTGTTGCACTCAAAGTTTCTAACTCTGGATTTCTTATCAACACACTACCATGAAGCTTGGCCGTTTCTGATTTGCATTCTCGAGTGAAATGTAAGTGGAAGCAATTTATCAGACTTCTGAGGCAAAGTTTTGAGAACAAACACACAGCTAGGACCTGGCTGTCTTTTCCCCCTGCACAGGAAGACACATCCTGAGGAAGAGCACTTCTTCAGGAAAGCAAACCCACACCACACACACGACTGAGGAGTTCTTTACTGCAACACAAATGACAGAAAGCTAAGAAAAAGATCTTGAGAGAAATATAAGGCTTACAAAATTAAAATTTCATCATTTATAACATGATTATAATAAAATCTACTTCAAAGTTACGAGCATTCAACATTCACCAACATGTAAAATATCCAAATTTCCTGGCTTAGAGTCCCCAATAAATGCTTTTTAAAATATTTTATTTTTTTTGACATATGTTCTCCCTCATATGTGGATCCTAGAACCAGACTCTGATAAATAAATATGCAACCAGACATAACTAGAACCAGGATAATGGAAAGGAAACACTGAGATAAAGGATAAGAAATAACCTGAAAGAGAAGAACAGCAGGAACAAAGGAGATATGGATAAAAATTGGGTTAGTTTAAGGGAGGGGGGAGGGAAGGGTATACAAGGAACCTAGGGGATAAAGGGAAAGAAGGAGCTCAAGAGAGGTAGGACCATAGGAGAAGGGTATTAATAAGGGAGAAAGTGGGGAAATGGGAGCACCTTAAGTGGGAAAACCATGATGGAGGGGTGAGACAATATGAGAAATAAACAATGCCTACCTAGTTTTGAATATTACTCCTACAACCTATTGACAAATTATACATAGCAGATCAAGAAATATATGTCTAGGTAACGTTTATCTGAGAACAACTGGTCTATGCCCA